>NC_137121.1:26045065-26311495 GCF_949357685.1 Gobio gobio
CAAACAATGTCATATTGTGCCATTAACTATGTCAGGCGGTGCGACCAACAAAATAAAATGATGAAACAAAATCATATTGTGCCATTAACTATGTCATGTGGTGCGGCCAACAAGGTAATATGGTGAAACAAACAACTGTATGTCATATTGTGCCATTAACTATGTCATGTGGTGAGGCCAACAAGGTAATATGGTGAAACAAACAACTGTATGTCATATTGTGCCATTAACTATGTCATGTGGTGCAGCCAACAAGGTAATATGGTGAAACAAACAACTGTATGTCATTTTGTGCCATTAACTATGTCATGTGGTGCAGCCAACAAGGTAAAATGGCGAAACAAACAACTGTATGTCATATTGTGCGACTAACTGTGTCATGTTGTGCGGCCAACGAAGTAATATGGTGAAACAAACAACTGTATGTCATATTGTGCCATTAACTATTTCATGCGGTGCGGCCAACAAAATAAAATGATGAAACAATGTCATATTGTGCCATTAACTGTCATGTGGTGCGGCCAACAAGGTAATATGGTGAAACAAACAACTGTATGTCATATTGTGCCATTAACTATGTCATGTGATGCAGCCAACAAGGTAATATGGTGAAACAAACAACTGTATGTCATATTGTGCCATTAACTATGTCATGTGGTGAGGCCAACAAGGTAATATGGTGAAACAAACAACTGTATGTCATTTTGTGCCATTAACTATGTCATGTGGTGCAGCCAACAAGGTAAAATGGCGAAACAAACAACTGTATGTCATTTTGTGCGACTAACTGTGTCATGTTGTGCGGCCAACGAAGTAATATGGTGAAACAAACAACTGTATGTCATATTGTGCCATTAACTATTTCATGCGGTGCGGCCAACAAAATAAAATGATGAAACAAACAATGTCATATTGTGCCATTAACTATGTCATGCGGTACGGCCAAAAAAATAATATGATGAAACAATGTCATATTGTGCCATTAACTATTTCATGCGGTGCGGCCAACAAAATAATATGATGAAACAAACAATGTCATATTGTGCCATTAACTATGTCATGCGGTACGGCCAAAAAAATAATATGATGAAACAATGTCATATTGTGCCATTAACTATGTCATGTGGTGCGGCAAACAAGGTAATATGGTGAAACAAACAACTGTATGTCATATTGTGCCATTAACTATGTCATGTGGTGAGGCCAACAAGGTAATATGGTGAAACAAACAACTGTATGTCATATTGTGCCATTAACTATGTCATGTGGTGCAGCCAACAAGGTAATATGGTGAAACAAACAACTGTATGTCATATTGTGCCTTAACTATGTCATGTGGTGCAGCCAACAATGTAATATGGTGAAACAAACAACTGTATGTCAAATTGTGCCATTAACTATGTCATGTGGTGAGGCCAACAAGGTAATATGGTGAAACAAACAACTGTATGTCAAATTGTGCCATTAACTATGTCATGTGGTGCAGCCAACAAGGTAATATGGTGAAACAACAACTGTATGTCATATTGTGCAATTAACTATGTCATGCGGTGCGGCCAACAAAATAATATGATGAAACAAACAATGTCATATTGTGCCATTAACTATGTCATGCGGTGCGGCCAACAAAATAATATGATGAAACAATGTCATATTGTGCCATTAACTATGTCATGTGGTGCGGCCAACAAAGTAATATGGTGAAACAAACAACTGTATGTCATATTGTGCCATTAACTATGTCATGCGGTGCGGCCAACAAGGTAATATGGTGAAACAAACAACTGTATGTCATATTGTGCCATTAACTATGTCATGTGGTGCAGCCAACAAGGTAATATGGTGAAACAAACAACTGTATGCCATATTGTGCCATTAACTATGTCATGTGGTGCAGCCAACAAGGTAAAATGGTGAAACAAACTACTGTTTGACATATTGTGCCATTAACTATGTCATGTGGTGAGGCCAACAAGGTAATATGGTGAAACAAACTACTGTATGTCATATTGTGCCATTAACTATGTCATGTGGTGAGGCCAACAAGGTAATATGGTGAAACAAACAACTGTATGTCATATTGTGCCATTAACTATGTCATGTGGTGCAGCCAACAAGGTAATATGGTGAAACAAACAACTGTATGTCATATTGTGCCATTAACTATGTCATGTGGTGCAGCCAACAAGGTAATATGGTGAAACAAACAACTGTATGTCATATTGTGCGACTAACTGTGTCATGTTGTGCGGCCAACAAGGTAATATGGTGAAACAACAACAGTATGTCATATTGTGCCATTAACTATGTCATGCGGTGCGGCCAACAAGGTAATATGGTGAAACAAACAACTGTTTGTCATATTGTGCCATTAACTATGTCATGTGGTGCAGCCAACAAGGTAATATGGTGAAACAAACAACTGTATGTCATATTGTGCCATTAACTATGTCATGTGGTGCAGCCAACAAGGTAAAATGGTGAAACAAACTACTGTTTGACATATTGTGCCATTAACTATGTCATGTGGTGAGGCCAACAAGGTAATATGGTGAAACAAACTACTGTATGTCATATTGTGCCATTAACTATGTCATGTGGTGAGGCCAACAAGGTAATATGGTGAAACAAACAACTGTATGTCATATTGTGCCATTAACTATGTCATGTGGTGCAGCCAACAAGGTAATATGGTGAAACAAACAACTGTATGTCATATTGTGCCATTAACTATGTCATGTGGTGCAGCCAACAAGGTAATATGGTGAAACAAACAACTGTATGTCATATTGTGCGACTAACTGTGTCATGTTGTGCGGCCAACAAGGTAATATGGTGAAACAACAACAGTATGTCATATTGTGCCATTAACTATGTCATGCGGTGCGGCCAACAAAATAATATGATGAAACAAACAATGTCATATTGTGCCATTAACTATGTCATGTGGTGAGGCCATTAAGGTAATATGGTGAAACAAACTACTGTATGTCATATTGTGCCATTAACTATGTCATGTGGTGCGGCCAACAAGGTAATATGGTGAAACAAACAACTGTATGTCATATTGTGCCATTAACTATGTCATGTGGTGCAGCCAACAAGGTAATATGGTGAAACAAACAACTGTATGTCATATTGTGCGACTAACTGTGTCATGTTGTGCGGCCAACAAGGTAATATGGTGAAACAACAACAGTATGTCATATTGTGCCATTAACTATGTCATGCGGTGCGGCCAACAAAATAATATGATGAAACAAACAATGTCATATTGTGCCATTAACTATGTCATGTGGTGAGGCCAACAAGGTAATATGGTGAAACAAACAACTGTATGTCATATTGTGCGACTAACTGTGTCATGTGGTGCGGCCAACAAGGTAATATGGTGAAACAACAACAGTATGTCATATTGTGCCATTAACTTTGTCATGCGGTGAGGCCAACAAAATAATATGATGAAACAAACAATGTCATATTGTGCCATTAACTATGTCATGTGGTGAGGCCAACAAGGTAATATGGTGAAACAAACTACTGTTTGACATATTGTGCCATTAACTATGTCATGTGGTACAGCCAACAAGGTAATATGGTGAAACAAACTACTGTATGACATATTGTGCCATTAACTATGTCATGTGGTGCAGCCAACAAGGTAATATGGTGAAACAAACAACTGTATGTCATATTGTTCCATTAACTATGTCATGTGGTGTGGCCAACAAAGTAATAAGGTGAAACAAACTACTGTATGTCATATTGTTCCATTAACTATGTCATGTGGTGCGGCCAACAAGGTAATATGGCGTAACAAACTACTGTATGTCATATTGTGCCATTAACTATGTCATGTGGTGCGGCCAACAAGGTAATATGGCGTAACAAACAACTGTATGTCATATTGTGCCATTAACTATGTCATGTGGTGCGGCCAACAAGGTAATATGGCGAAACAAACAACTGTATGTCATATGGTGTGACTAACTATGTCATGTGGTGCGGCCAATAAAGTCATATGGTGAAACAAACTACTGTATGTCAAATGGTGTGACTAACTATGTCATGTGGTGCGGTCAATAAAGTCAAATGGTGAAACAAACAACTGTATGTCACATTGTGCCATTAACTATGTCATGTGTTGTGCGGCCAACAAGGTAATATGGTGAAACAAACAACTGTATGTCATATGGTGTGACTATGTCATGTGGTGTGGTCAATAAAGTCATATATTGAAACAAACAACTGTATGTCATATGGTGTGACTAACTCTGTCATTTGGTGTGGTCAACAAAGTCATTTTGTGCGACAAATATGTCTTGAGGTACAACCAACCTTCAGAAGCATGCAGGGGGGAAAAAACAAGAAAAGGGGCAGGTTTACAGGACCAGTTCTGTCAGCGGAGCCAGGAGCTTCAAATAGGAGCGCTACAAATCCAAGAGTTCACTCTCAGTTCAGAGAGCACGTCGAGCCAAAGCCAGATTGACACTGTAAAAAAAAAAAACTGTGCTGAAAGCAGCTACTAATGGGGAAGCCACTCCTGTAGAAGCCTTATGTTCTCTTCCTCTTAATAGCTGGGAAACCTAAAAACAGCTGCATACAGTCAACACAGAATTAGTTCAGCCTGTCACAACCGTTTACATCTCTTTTTGGCAATTTGAGTACAACACACTGGCCTAAATCCTGTTGTAAGTTTCCTTGCAAAACTTTGTGAGACTTTAGCGAGATAGAAGGCTAACTAAATTATCCAGGATATTTGAAGAAATATTGCATTTTATTATTTGCAGTTTATTATTATTTTGTGGTACAAACTTTTCTTTCACTAACAGATGTTACTATCAGTTTTGGTGGATGGTCGAACCAAAGAGATTCGTGAACACTATCGGCTTCTGTGTCTCAGTTGGAGCCTTTCCACCACTATCACCTGGAGCTAGTTCAGGCCAGTTTTCAATTATGTTTTTAACTAGGTTCACATATTTTGAAGATAACTTCTTATCTCTGAAATCTTTCTACACTTGATCACTTTCCACTCTGTGCGACTCGTACCCAAGCACATTTAGACTGGATTTTAAATCACTGGGAGAGAAAAAGGAATGGGGTGGGAATTGGGCCAGATTCGAAACTGAATAACTCAATATGTAGCCAGAGCTGGTAAAATCCGTCAGTCCAGTCTCATTTGCTTGCCGTTATGGAATTATTATTTTTCTTTAGATGGAAGCACATTTTGCCCAGCTTTATACACAAATTCCTTTCATTTCTGTGTTTCTTGTCCAAGCTCTTGCATAGACAGCTGCACCATTACTTGAATGGACCACTTTACAGCACAGCATGCTATAACTGTGGTATGATCGATTTCAGATACAAACCCCTGTACGTCAAGTGCGCAAACTGATTGTGGTTGGGCATTGTGTACATGTCGATCAGACAGTCTCTTCCTAAAGGTGCGGTCACGTTAGCAAAATTTGTAGGCAAAAAAGGTCCACTGTCTATTGTCAACAACATAGTGATGTGAAGCACATCAGCTCACACAGAAGTCACTTTCAGACCAAGCAGCTTTATGTTGGTCAACGTGAATCTGCATGAACAACTTTAACCTGTTGAGAAAAATGCTTTACGTAAAATTCCAGCAAGATCGTGTGAATTCCAATTGAAATGACTGGATTTCACCTGTGAAAACTCTCTAAAAAAACAGTGTCCATACCTTAAGTGGGTTCTTGGCCAGAAAAAGCAGTGTTATGTACCAGACTTGAATGTCAGACATCTCACTTGCAAGTCTAAACTGAACTGAAACAGACTGAACTTCCATCCTCATTCTGTGGTCATAAAAAATCCCAGAATGTCCTTCAAAAAAGAATAGGGGTGCCCATTGGCTTATGTCCATCATCATGGCCTCCTATTAATAATCATCCTCATATACTGATGGGCTTAATCACTCCCATCAGTCTCCTCTCCACCAATCAGCTGGTGTGTGTGGGGCGTTCTGGCGCAATATGGCTGCCCTCACATCATCCAGGTGGATGCTGCACATTGGTGGTGGTGGAGGAGATTCCCCCCTTCCATATGTACAGTGCTTTGAGTGCTGAGAAAAACGCTACATAAATGTAACAAATTAAACCTTCACCAATTCCTACTAGCAACCAACTAAAAATAGACATAATATAACCATATATATATAATATATATATAAAAAACATAATATAACTGCTGCTGACATTTAGCAGTGAGTTCACCCCTGGCCATCCAGCCCTACCACACACTACAGTGAGGGGAAACAGCAGGCTGGCAAAGCATTCAATGGATTTGAAGACAGCTCATCATCCCCGCCATGGGCCCTGGTTAGGGTGCAGGATACCTGCAGCTCTGTCGGTATTGAGCGACTGGAGGCGCCTCAGGCACTATTCATCAAACGCAGTCGGAGTGGGGCTCAGAGAGCAGCATGAATAAAGCATATTTCCTCTGTCTAACCTCCGACAGAAGAGTCAAGCTCTGTTTCAGCAGTAGGCATTGTAATTTAATGACATTTGAATGTTAGTTATCCATTTAAGAGGGATATTAACCTGATTAATTATTAGATGTTGCACCAAAATAATTATGAGGTTATACTGAGGAGTTTTTAAATGTTCTACTTATTTATTCTATAATAAAGATGATCAATTGTGTCATTGCTTAAATTCACAAATTCCCTTTAATATAATATAATATAATTAATATAATATAATATAATATAATATAATTAATATAATATAATATAATATAATATAATATAATATAATATAATATAATATAATATAATATAATATAATATAATATAATATAATATAATATAAAATAATATAATATAAAATAATATAATATAATATAATATAATATAATATAATATAATATAATATAATATAATATAATATAATATAATAATATAATATAATATAATGGATCAAACATAATATCTAAATATTATGTTTAGAGATAATATAATAGATGTATAATATCTCATTTATATATTTAAAATTACAACTTTATAATTTCTTTATTCAGCATTATAACTATATATTCAGATTTACATTTTTATTTTTCAGACATAACTATCTATTTGGATTTCATGCAACTATTTTTCATAAATAATATAACATAACTAACATAACATAACATAACATAACATGACATCATTACATAACATAACATGACATCATTACATAAAATAACATAACATGCATACATAATATATATCATAACAACATGCATAACACATAACATACATAACATAACATCATAACATAACATAACATATCATAACAACATGCATAACACATAACATACATAACATAACATACATACATAACATATAACATAACATACATACATAATATATATCATAAAAACACGCATAACACATAACATACATAACATAATGTACATACATAACATACAACACAACACAAACACAAACACAAACGCAAACACAAACACAAACACAAACACAAACACAAACATAACATAACATAACATAACATAACATAACATAACATAACATAACATAACATAACATAACATAACATAAATACACTCACCTAAAGGATTATTAGGAACACCATACTAATGCTGTGTTTGACCCCCTTTCGCCTTCAGAACTGCCTTAATTCTACGTGGCATTGATTCAACAAGGTGCTGAAAGCATTCTTTAGAAATGTTGGCCCATATTGATAGGATAGCATCTTGTAGTTGATGGAGATTTGTGGTATGCACATCCAGGGCACGAAGCTCCCGTTCCACCACATCCCAAAGATGCTCTATTGGGTTGAGATCTGGTGACTGTGGGGGCCATTTTAGTACAGTGAACTCATTGTCATGTTCAAGAAACCAATTTGAAATGATTCGAGCTTTGTGACATGGTGCATTATCCTGCTGGAAGTAGCCATCAGAGGATGGGTACATGGTGGTCATAAAGGGATGGACATGGTCAGAAACAATGCTCAGGTAGGCCGTGGCATTTAAACGATGCCCAATTGGCACTAAGGGGCCTAAAGTGTGCCAAGAAAACATCCCCTACACCATTACACCACCACCACCAGCCTGCACAGTGGTAACAAGGCATGATGGATCCATGTTCTCATTCTGTTTACGCCAAATTCTGACTCTACCATCTGAATGTCTCAACAGAAATCGAGACTCATCAGACCAGGCAACATTTTTCCAGTCTTCAACTGTCCAATTTTGGTGAGCTTGTGCAAATTGTAGCCTCTTTTTCCTATTTGTAGTGGAGATGAGTGGTGCCCGGTGGGGTCTTCTGCTGTTGTAGCCCATCCGCCTCAAGGTTGTGCATGTTGTGGCTTCACAAATGCTTTGCTGCATACCTCGGTTGTAACGAGTGGTTATTTCAGTCAAAGTTGCTCTTCTATCAGCTTGAATCAGTCGGCCCATTCTCCTCTGACCTCTAGCATCAACAAGACATTTTCGCCCACAGGACTGCCGCATACTGGATGTTTTTCCCTTTTCACACCATTCTTTGTAAACCCTAGAAATGGTTGTGCGTGAAAATCCCAGTAACTGAGCAGATTGTGAAAAACTCAGACCGGCCCGTCTGGCACCAACAACCATGCCACGCTCAAAATTGCTTAAATCACCTTGCTTTCCCATTCTGACATTCAGTTTGGAGTTCAGGAGATTGTCTTGACCAGGACCACACCCCTAAATGCATTGAAGCAACTGTCATGTGATTGGTTGATTGGATAATTGCATTAATGAGAAATTGAACAGGTGTTCCTAATAATCCTTTAGGTGAGTGTACATACATAACATATAACATAACATACATAATATATATCATAACAACATGCATAACACATAACATACATAACATAACATAACATAACATAACAACATATAACATATAACATATAACATATAACATATAACATAACATACATACATTATATATTATAACAACATGCATAACACATAACATACATAACATAACATAACATAACATAACATAACATAACATAACATAACATAACATAACATAACAACATATAACATATAACATATAACATATAACATATAACATAACATACATACATTATATATTATAACAACACGCATAACACATAACATAACATAACATATAACATAACATACATACATCATATATATCATAACAACATGCATTACACATAACATAACATATAACATAACATACATACATCATATATATCATAACATATAACATATAACATAACATACATACATTATATATTATAACAACACGCATAACACATAACATAACATAACATAACATATAACATAACATACATACATCATATATATCATAACAACATGCATTACACATAACATAACATATAACATAACATACATACATCATATATATCATAACATATAACATATAACATAACATACATACATTATATATTATAACAACACGCATAACACATAACATAACATAACATAACATATAACATAACATACATACATCATATATATCATAACAACATGCATTACACATAACATAACATATAACATAACATACATACATCATATATATCATAACATATAACATATAACATAACATAACATAACATAACATAACATAACATAACAACATAACATAACATAACATAACATAACATAACATAACATAACATAACATAACAACATCATTACATAACATAACATAACATAACATAACATAACATAACATAACATAACATAACATAACATAACATAACATAACATAACATAACAACATCATTACATAACATAACATAACATAACATAACATAACATAACATAACATAACATAACATAACATAACATAACATAACATAACATAACATAACATAACATAACATACATAACATACATAATATATATCATAAAACATGCATAACACATAACACATTACATAACATAAACATAGCATACATACATACATAATATATATAAAAACATGCATAACACATAACATAACATAACATAACATAACATAACATAACATAACATAACATAACATAACATAACAACATATAACATATAACATATAACATATAACATAACATACATACATTATATATTATAACAACACGCATAACACATAACATAACATAACATAACATATAACATAACATACATACATCATATATATCATAACAACATGCATTACACATAACATAACATATAACATAACATACATACATCATATATATCATAACATATAACATATAACATAACATACATACATTATATATTATAACAACACGCATAACACATAACATAACATAACATAACATATAACATAACATACATACATCATATATATCATAACAACATGCATTACACATAACATAACATATAACATAACATACATACATCATATATATCATAACATATAACATATAACATAACATAACATAACATAACATAACATAACATAACAACATAACATAACATAACATAACATAACATAACATAACATAACATAACATAACATAACATAACATAACATAACATAACATAACATAACATAACATAACATAACATCATTACATAACATAACATAACATAACATAACATAACATAACATAACATAACATAACATAACAACATCATTACATAACATAACATAACATAACATAACATAACATAACATAACATAACATAACATAACATAACATAACATAACATAACATAACATAACATAACATAACATACATAACATACATAATATATATCATAAAACATGCATAACACATAACACATTACATAACATAAACATAGCATACATACATACATAATATATATAAAAACATGCATAACACATAACATAACATAACATAACATAACATAACATAACATAACATAACATGGTAGCATTCGAAGTGCAGGATCTGATACGATTTGTAAAATTAATATAAAAGATGCACAATCAAACTAGATCTAACAATCTCTATCAAATTTTTTCACCTTTTAAAATGTGTTTTTTTTTCTCTTCCATCAGCTTGTTATCCACAGCTATTACACAGGCACCCCTTCCTGCATGTGCTTGTTCACAGTATTTACTCTAGAGATCTGTGCAAGATACACTTTAAATTCAACAAACTCAGTCTCCACAACTGACCAAAAAGCTCATCTAAATATAATCAGAAAGAAGATGGAATAACATTTATTCAGTGCTGACTGTGGTTGTACCGATACGGCAGCACCTGATCAGTGTGGAGGACCACAGGCGGGATGGTGGAAGCACATCTGTGATTTTGTCTGAAAGGCATTATCGACAGTGAAATAGAAATAGTGCCGCGTTGTAAGTTACAGTACAAGAGAGAAACAAGCAGACTGGTTAAAAATAAACATGAGAAGCCAGACAGATAGAAAGAAAGAGAGGAGGACAGACAGTGAGGTGTTATTTCTGCCTCTCTCTCTCTTTGAGTTTTGCCCTTTAGCTGTCAGCGTCTGGCCAAAACCCACAGAGAGAGTGGATGTGTTCACACATGATTGGGCTGCACTTCATCACAGACCGTAGACTGAAACACATTAACTATTCATGTGGCAGGCACTGCAATATATTTTAATGAACAGAAATGTTTTTAATAGTTTTAGTTTTAGATAATAACCCTGATTATAAGGACAAGGCTAGATTCCATTTTTATTGAGTAGTATTTTTCTTCTGTATTTTCCTCAAAGAACAGTTATTGATTGATTGGGTGAATTTCAGAATAACCGTAGTCATGAATCAAGGTTGAGAATGCGGCTCTGATGAATAAGCTGTGCTCTCCCACCCTCGCCAGCGATGCTTTATGACGCTCATAAACATTGATCCTCTCAGTGTTGTTTTAATGGAGGACACTCAGGAGAGCACTGAGCTGTAATCACACATGCTCAATGGCCTTGTGTGTCACATATAACACACACACACACACACACACACACATGCATGCACACAGAAATGCACACACGAGATAAGGAACTGTGTTTCAACACAACCCATTATTGCTATACAGTGGGTGATATTTTAAGGGTTTATATACTGTTCTGCTTCCCTGAATAAGGCATTTGACAACCAATTACTTCAAACTGAAGCAGTTTAGATGCATAGTCTCTCTCTCTTTTTTCTTCTTTTTTTTTCTGATACCATGGTACAGTGATGGTATCAGGTGGTAAAAACATATTAGTGAATCCCATGAAAGTATGGTGAAAAATGTATTTTGCATAAAGAGAATGAAGACTTTTGGATTGATTATTTTTTATCAAGCAAATTTCCCCCCAAATTACAGTAACGTGTCTGGGTTTTGTTTTATTTATAACTCCCATCATTCTCTATTTTAATTTAATAAGTGTAATGCAGTCATTTGTACTATTTTTAACATTTTATATTTACCATGTTTTTCGATTTAAATCAAAATCAGTAGCGTTTATAATAAATTAAATTAAGTACAAAAAACATATAATATAACTTACATTTTATTATTGTTGTTGTTAATTATATAAATTATAATTATGATAAATAATTAAATATTAATATAATATAAAATTAATTGTTTTAAATCATTTGTCATTTATTATTATTATTATTATTATTATTATTATTATATGTTTCAGTAAAGAGAATGATCATTTTTGGTAATATATTTTGGTAACATTTGGTAATATTTTTATAATAATTTCAGTATACTGTAAAAAATTATCGTGATTTTAAGGTTTATTTTAAGGTAAACGACTGTAAAAATGCTACGGTTAAAAACTGTAATATATACATTTAATGTCATTTTACAGTAAAATATCGTTAAATTTACAGTTTTTGGAAGTGAAAAAGAACAAGTCGTTGTGTAATTTACAATGAAAAACCGTAAATTGACATTCCCAGAATTCCCTGCGTGACACTTCGCATTTGATGTATTGCCATTGAAATAACTGTTTGTTTTTGTTGTTTTAGTTTTTCTAATCAGTTATGCCTATACATTATGCTTTTATGTTACATTTAATGTTGGTAAATGAATGTTTATTTTATTTTTATGTGTGTTATGATGGTGTTTAGTGTCTGTCTAAATCACACTGCACCTTCCATATATATTTGTATTGTCCTCCTAAAAGCTGCTTGTGGTGAGCTTTGATTTATCATGTGACTCTCATCACCTCTGTGATTGGTGATTGGTGGTTGTCAGTATATGTCAAAGGTACATAACAGATATTAGTATTTCAATAGGTTGATAATTTAACATTATTTCAGTTAATGAAAAATGGTTATTTACTGTAAATTTAACTTAAATCTGTAAAACCGAAAATGTTGCTACCGTATTTTCACAGTAAAGTTCTGGCAACCATAGCTGCCTTTTTTTACCGTAAAATTTTACAGGGAATAATAATTTATAAATAATAATTTTTAATGTTTTATGTAACATTTTACAATTTTAATCTTTTGAAGAAGTTTCTTGACTGGTTTTGTGATATTTGTCCATGTACAGTAGTACTAAATGATTTATATAACAGCATTTACACAATATTTCAAACATTTACTTTCAATTTCAAGAATTGTACATTGTACATGTGCAAAAATATCATTGCATGTTTACTGTAAAATATATCACATTCAGATTATTATAACTTAAACACTTTATGCAAAAATTAATCCAACAAACCTACTATGGGAATGAAAATGTATTTGAATGGAGGCTAGTGTTGATTTGTAATACAACTCTGTGTTTCTATTCCTAGCGTCCCAGGGCAGAGTCCTCCGGGATGCGTCTCTATGCCACCGCGGTGCGTAAACTCAGTATCCTACCCAGACAACCCTGCATCTCCTTCACGGCCTTTGAGGCACAAATCACCCAGTTATATCCCAATTGAAGTGAATTTCAGTTGTCAAATACTCAGCGTGGCGGTTTAACTGTTTGTGTTGTATCACCGATAATAATGAATCCCAGACTTATTTACATATGTAAAAGTATTTTGCGCTAATTAGATCCCATTTAATTGAGATACCTGATCTCCGTCTTCCTGTTTCGGGCTCCCCTCTGTTATTGCGATAGAAGATCTAACTTAATCATGCCCTCTCACAATTTCCTATTAACCCAATCTCTCCATTGATCTACTCCATGCCAGGAGGTATTGAATAGCAGATGAGTTTAAAATGCCGGTGCGTGTCGCCGCATACGTCTGGAGATGTGCGGCCGTGCTCTGTGTTAAGAATGAGCAACTGTGTCCAATATGACATTTAAAGGAATAGTTCAGACAAACATGAAATCTGTTTTCTGTTTCTCCATTTCCCTGTGTTGATGCAGTCTGTTGACAAACTGTAGAGAGATCCAGTTGGTCGTTTGTTAACTGCAGCACATATAGCTGCTGATTATGACTTATGCAGGCACGGTGTGCTGTGCTATTATGCATAAGTGCTATAATTATGGTCATTGTACCTGCATTGTTGCTTTTTAGAGTCAGAGTTGCATCAAGTGCGTGTTACGGTGTCACATGCTAATGCACTTAAAACCCATGACGCTAGTTAACAGAGATAATGCTCACCGCACCACATGCTAAAAATGGCACTTTAAAAGCTCCATCCGAGATTGAGTAGGGAAGGGTCGTGGCAGAGCAAAATCTCTGATGGGCTTGTTTAATATGTGTGAGTGTGAATTAGCAGACCAGACTTTATACTGAGAGTTTATACTGTAAAAATCGCAATCCTCTCGACATTGAAGATTTTAAGATAAACATTAAGTCCGACAGGCTGTTACAATGATTTACCATTTAATAGGTGCAGAGTACTAGGGATGTACCCGAAATCCAAATTCGGCAAGGCACGGAAAATGAGTAGCCTAATAGGTGGTAATAAGTAATGAGGTATTCTACATGGCTAATGCCCCGATGTACTTCAAGCGAAATCAAAGAACGAACTGATGTGACGTCCTTTTGAACAAATTCAGGCCTAAACGATGTTCGTTTGGAGTTCGTTTTGAGAGTTCGAAACAGCTTGGCAAAACTTTCCGGAAAAGTTTCTGGGTGCTAAACACCTTTGTACTACCATTGGTCCTTGGCGATTACATAAGGTGTCCGCCAGTTCATTTCGCCTGTTGAGTCCATCGAGGTCAGACATCCATGAGTAAAAACATGGACACACTGGAGAGTTACTTTATGGTGGAAAATGAAGTTGTACTTCTGATGAAACGAGACCCTTTTAACCTTTAAATGCATAAATGTTTCACGAATCATAAGTACATATTAGGGTCTTTGGCGACCCTTTGTCATCTCCTTATCAAGCTGCATCTTTTGCGACGTCTATAGGGGAGGTACATGACAATGTTCAGGGTTAGCGGGTTGTTTAAATCCTATACTAATGGGTTATTGCTGCACAAAAGCCCTTCCTCAAACTAATAATGGTACAATCCACAGCAAAGATAGAAGGTGTGGATGTGCCAGTGTTGACACAGGTGGGCGCTGATGTCTCCATCCCTACAGCAGGTCTTGCGACGCACATACACACACGCCGTTCAGCTAATAATAGTGGAGATGTTGCCAAGGCAAGAGAAATGGAAGCATGAATCCATGTTTTATTTATCTTCTTCACCTTTCCCAAATGGTTTCATCAGAAGAGGCTGTATCTGTAATCACCGGAGGGCTGGTGGTCTGTCCTCTCTCGTGTATTCATTTCTTCATGCATGTTGCAGAGATGGCGAGACACTCAGCCAATCTTAAGGAGGCCGTGTCTCTGTCAGTCACAGAAAAACGGTTTGGATATTTTTAACATACAGTCTTTGGCTCTCCACTGCTCCGTGTTCCCAGGCATCCGCGTGAGCTCGCTTTGGTTTCCTTTCACAGTTCCACCCCTCACTGCACACGGCTGGCCACAGGTTCACAAGCCAAACTCAACAGTATCTCACCATGTTTTCACCAAAACACCTCAAATTTACATTACTTCCTAAAACTGTCTGACCAAGATACCTCTGCTCCATATGTTAAACTTCATCCATAACACACATGTCGCTAGTGTTTCTACGTTTACACAGCAAACAAGCCATGTTCCTGAGTATTTTAGTTTTTTCCCCGTTATAAATATTTTAAGATATTTAAAACATTATCAATTAAGCACAATTAAAATTCCATAAATAACATTTTAAATATCGGCTGATAACTGATTTGGGAAAGATTTGTTGTGCTTCAATTATTTATTTTTCTTTATGCTAAATGTATAATTTAAATATTTTTCATGGAAAAAGGACAAAATGCTTATTAGAAAACAGTGTTAAATGTAATCTTTAAAATTATTGTTTTGTAAGGTTTCATTCTGTATTTTGTTTTGTTTTGATTTCGTTTGTCGTTTTTTTTTTCTTGTGTTGGATTTAGTTTTTTGTGTCTTGTTTTATGCGGTTTCATTCAGTTTTTTTGTTCTCATGTTTTGTTTTTGCGTTGTTTCATTTCGTTTTTTTGTGTTGTGTTGGATTGTTTTTTTGTGTTATCATTTAGTTCCCTTTCAGTCGGTCACGTTTGACGTATGCCTCTCTGTTCCCTCCTTCAGGGAACGAGGGTTACAAACATAACCAAGACTTTTTTTGTGTTATGTTGCAATTGTTTTCTTTGTTTTTGGGCTGGGAATTTAGTTTTTTTTTTCGTGTGTTTTTTGTTGTGTTGCGAATTTAGTTTTGTTTTTTGTGCTGTGTTTCGTTTAGGGTTTTTTTTGTGATGTTGCAAATTTTTTATATTTAATGCGGTTTCATTTAGTTTTTAGTTTTATGATGTTTTATTTGTGTTACGTTTGTTTTGTTTGTAATGTTTTTTGTGTTACATTTGTTTTGTTTGTAATGTTTTTGTGTTGTGTTTTGTTTTGTTTGTAATGTTTTTTGTGTTACGTTTGTTTTGTTTGTAATGTTTTTGTGTTGTGTTTTGTTTTGTTTGTAATGTTTTTTGTGTTGTGTTTTGTTTTGTTTTGTGCTGGAGTGTACTGGGGCCCGTTTCAATAAGGAGGTTCAACCAACTCTGAATTTAAACTTGAACTCTGAGTTTTGGGTTTCAGAACAGCTGAATTGAGGTAGTGCAATCAACTCTGAGTAGACTGACTCTGAGTTAAGCGTGTGCACCATGACTATGAAAAGCCACGATCAATGGAGCACCAAAATTATGATTCACCATGGCAACAGCACCCAACAAAAAGACGTTTGCATACTTCCGGTTTAATATGTAAGTTTAATTCTTAATTAGTTTAATTAAGTTTAATTTTCCTGGAATCCAAAAAGCAAAAAAAAAGATTGTGGCAGCAGCTAAAAATAAAAACATAATTCAATCAGGTAAAGCTTTACGCATAAAAGGTTCACGGTGTAGGTTTAATGACTTTACAAACATTTGACATGTTAAATAAATATCATTCAGTGTCCAAAATGTGAAGAAAATTATGTTATAACACTAATACTTTGTATTTTATTACTTTTGCATCAAATTACCAAAAAAAAATTTACCGTTGCTGCGAGGGTGTTTCTAAAACAGCGTCTATGGGAGTGATGGTAAAAATTAACATCTTTCTCTCTTTTCACTGCCGCTATCAATCTCATTATTTGTACTTGAAATACGACAAAATAGTAAGAAAAGCATTTGTGCCGTTTGTTTGAATGAATGAATGAATGAATGAATGAATGAATGAATGAATGAATGAATGAATGAATGAATGAATGAATGAATGAATGAATGAATGAATGAATGAAGTATTTAAACACTGTTGGTGGTTTAAAAAGGGGGAGGAGACAGAAAAACTCTGCGTTTACCAAAGAAAACCTGCTCCAGACTAGGTTAGGTTCACAGAGTAAGTTACCCTGGTAACTGACTCAGAGTAAGTTACCCTGGTAACTGACTCTGAGTATAAGTTACCTCTCTTTTAGAAACGGGCTTGACTTACCCTGCTTTCTCGGGTTTGACATACCTCCCATTCTGAATCAGAAAACCCAGAGTTTCCTTCATTTCAGGGTTAACATACTCAGAGTTTTCACTTAACCTCCCTTCTGAAACGGGCCCCTGGAGGCAGGCTTGAAGTTGAACCCAAGTGCAGTTTATTACAAGTGAACTAAACAAACAAGGTCTTGACTTGAACAGACTTGAAACATGAACTCACCAACAGTCAGGGAACAATACTAGACCAGAGAACAAAGCAAACATGAGGGATTAAATACACAAGGACTAATGACTAAACAAGACACACCTGTGAACAATAAAGACAATGAACCTTAGGTTTGTTCGACTTGATGCAGCGATGCGCAGACCGATCGGCGGCTGACTTGAAGCAGTGCATGCCAGTTGGAAATTTTGTCCGACTTGAGGCAGCGCCGATGCAGTGACGTATGTCATCAAAGTGCCGCGAGAGTGATTCGAGAGTGTTCGATGTTTCTCCAGAGCGGCTGCTCGAGGCTGCACGGACTCTGATGACGACACAGCTGTTCCACGATTGGCCAGATTCACCGCATGACAGCGATCACGTGTGTTTCGTGTTTATTCTAGAACCTTCAGTTCCACTAATGCACACAAATCAGTTTTTTTACAACAGTAAAACCTCCTTTCATGTAGTCACAATCATGTTTATCAAAATAAAACTGATAAAAAAACGTAGACCCCACTTCATTGATAGTGTAGGCTTATGTTGAACTTTATTCTTGTACAAACACACGCTGTATTAAGCAGTGCATAAAGTATTACATGACAATAATGTCTCTGAAACATCTGTGTATTGACAAATTTTGCATTTATTTCACTTCAGCTGTGATATAGTATGCAAACACAGCGCGAGCGTCACCGCGGGAAGCAGAAAGTGTCCGACTTCACGTCTCCGTTTGCAGCTCCTCCCCGCCTGCACGCGGTTACTCTCACTGATCAGTTACATCCGGCCGCAGCCGATGTCCAACACACCTAATGACAACATAGTACACATGACAAGGGAAGCACATGACATGATCACATGAGGGCACAATGGAATCACATGACAAACCAAGAAACATCAAAATAAAACGTGAACATGATACAAAACCAAGCCACTAGACATTACAAATACACAGTTCAGGCATGAAACTCTAACGAACACCGATTGGTTCTTTCAACTCCATGGCAGCAGCCAATCAGAAGGACTTCCAAATATATATATATTAACCATATATATCGTACCCTACCCTGCGCTCTGAACGCTTCGCTTCTGTTATCCTGTTATCGCTCCTCCCCAGCGCCACCTGTAGAGATCTGCTACGGGGTTCTACCATTTCACTTTGCTGCAGTCTTTTCTTTGTTTGTTATTCTGACTAAGCCACAATCAAAGCCAAAATCAATTTCATGCCCCATACCAATAAATGCTGGTTGAAATGTATTCACTCCGAGAGTTGTCATGATTGAATTTAGTTTCTTTGTTTTGTTTTTTCATTTGTGCTATTTCATTTTGATTTTGTTTATTGCGTTTTTTTATTTTATTTTGTGTATATTTGTTGCCTTTTGTTTACTGTATGACAAAATGGACTTCTTAAAGCATAAATCAGTTCTCCTTGAAGTAATGTCACACACACACACAGCCAGATGGACAGGCGAGCGTCAGGTAGAGTCACAGAGGCTCCAGTGAAGCAGGTTTTGGCATCTCTTAGATGACAGAGGAGTGTTTGCCCATGTGTGTAACTGTGTCATTTTCCTGCTTTTCCTGGCTGAGGAGAGGCTTCTGCTGTCACGTCCCATGAGTCTTTGCCAACGCACTTTTTCACACGCTCTCCCTCTGCCACCACACACACAGAGCTCTCAGACTGGTCTAAGTGGAGATGTGTCATCTTCTTCAGTCATTCGTAGCTAAAGCGTATCCCCAGAGACCCCGGGCTACTTTGACCGCATCGATCACACCTTTCCATCCATCCAACCATCCTCTTTCCTGCCAATACACTTATTTTTCTTCTATGCATTTTTACACTTGTGTAATCTCTGCTTATTTCTCTTTTTTCTGCCTTTTAAATTATCTTCTTGGATAACTATATAAACATGCATAGGACTTCTGTGTTTGTATGCGCATGTGTGTTTGTATGTGTCCGTGTGCATGTGGAGGTGTGCAGATACAGTAGCTTTGGTGCCATCTGTGCCCAGTCAGTGTGGTGGCATCTCTCCATGTGCAGCACTCTATAGATAGTCATATAGCAAACCTGATTCACATTACAAAAAGTTATTTGCTCACTGTACTGTAATTGAATGAGCTAGAATTTAATGAATATATTTATAATCTGCATTTCTGGAACATTTTGTCTCAATGCATTCTGGGTTTGCCTCCTCTGCAAAAGAGTTATGAGGGAGCTCATGAAGCACAAGTGTGGAACAACTTTTGTGTCGGAAGAACAACTAGATAGGCATGGTGACTGGGACAGAGCTACCATATTGGTGACTGGGACAGAGCTACCATATTGTAGAAATCACAGGTTGTATTAATGATAATTTAAAGAAATCATATTTGCACAGTAGTAGGGATCCAGAGCCAAATCCTGCGAATCTGCATGAATCTCAATAATCAGAATGTCAGTTGACTGTGTAATTGCCATGTGTAATGGTGCTGTAGACTGAATCGATGCAGACGTGAGGAATCTCTGTCACTATTGACCTTTGTGCGCACTGAGGGACCAAAGTGCCAATGACATTTTAGGGCTGAGCATCTCAGGGGAGCAGCGCTCATCTGTGACTGCCCTTCTGGTGTTTGCAAGCCAATTTCAGCTACTTTAGGAAGAACTAGAATGCAACACTCACAAGTATTCAGTGCGTTTTGGCAGAGTGGTGTTACATGTTTTATGCCTGGCTGAGTAACTTGATTTGTTCTTTCAAAATAGTAAAGAATGATTGTTTTGCGGTTGTGCTTAGATTGTTAATGCTTTTTATCACTATGCTTGGTGATCTAGGTGGTTGTTAGGGTGTTGTTATGCGGTTGCTAAGGTTCTGTGTGGTTTTATCACGATGCTTGGTGATCTAGGTGGTTTAGGTTCTTTGTGGTTTTTATTGCTAGTCTTGGTGATCTAGGTGGTTAGGGTGTTGCTACAGTATGTGGTTGCTAAGGTTCTGTGTGATTTTATCACAATGCTTGGTAATCTAGGTGGCTGTTAGGGTGTTGCTATGCGGTTGCTACGATTCTGTGTGGTTTTATCAAGATGCTTGGTGATCTAGGTGGTTGTTAGGGTGTTGTTATGCGGTTGCTAAGGTTCTGTGTGGTTTTTTTCACAATGCTTGGTGATCTAGGTGGTTGTTAGGGTGTTGGTATGTGGTTGCTAAGGTTCTGTGTGGTTTTATCACGATGCTTGGTGATCTAGGTGGTTGTTAGGGTGTTGTTATGCGCTTGCTAAGGTTCTGTGTGGTTTTATCACGATGCTTGGTGATCTAGGTAGTTGTTAGGGTGTTGCTATGCAGTTGCTAAGGTTCTGTGTGGTTTTTTCACGATGCTTGGTGATCTAGATGGTGGTTAGGGTGTTGCTACATTATGTGGTTGCTAAGGTTCTGTGTGGTTTTATCACGATGCTTGGTGATCTAGGTGGTTGTTAGGGTGTTGCTATGCGGTTGCTAAGGTTCTGTGTTGTTTTTATCACGATGCTTCATGATCTAGGTGGTTGTTAGGGTGTGACTATGCAGTTGTTAAGGTCCTGTGTGGTTTTTATTGCTATGCTTGGTGATCTAGGTGGTTCTTATGGTGTTGCTATGCAGTTACTAAGGGTCTGTGTGGTTTTTATCACTATGCTTGGTGATCTAGGTGGTTGTTAGGGTGTTGCTATGCGGTTGTTAAGGTTCTGTGTGGTTTTTATTGCTATTCTCGGTGATCTAGGTGGTTGTTGCTACAGTATGTAGTTGCTAAGGTTCTGTGTGGTTTTTATTGCTAGTCTTGGTGATCTAGGTGGTTAGGGTGTTGCTACAGTATGAAGTTGCTAAGGTTCTGTGTGGTTTTCATCACTATACTTGGTGATCTAGTTGGTTGTTAGGGTGTTGCTATGCGGTTGCTACGATTCTGTGTGGTTTTATCAAGATGCTTGGTGATCTAGGTGGTTGTTAGGGTGTTGTTATGCGGTTGCTAAGGTTCTGTGTGGTTTTATCACAATGATTGGTGATCTAGGTGGTTGTTAGGGTGTTGTTATGCGGTTGCAAAGGTTCTGTGTGGTTTTATCAAGATGCTTGGTGATCTAGGTGGTTGTTAGGGTGTTGCTATGCGGTTGCTAAGGTTCTGTGCGGTTTTATCAAGATGCTTGGTGATCTAGGTGGTTGTTAGGGTGTTGTTATGCGGTTGCTAAGGTTCTGTGTGGTTTTATCACGATGCTTGGTGATCTAGGTGGTTGTTAGGGTGTTGTTATGCGGTTGCTAAGGTTCTGTGTTGTTTTTATCACGATGCTTCATGATCTAGGTGGTTGTTAGGGTGTGACTATGCAGTTGTTAAGGTCCTGTGTGGTTTTTATTGCTATGCTTGGTGATCTAGGTGGTTCTTATGGTGTTGCTATGCAGTTACTAAGGGTCTGTGTGGTTTTATCAAGATGCTTGGTGATCTAGGTGGTTGTTAGGGTGTTGTTATGCGGTTGCTAAGGTTCTGTGTGGTTTTATCACAATGCTTGGTGATCTAGGTGGTTGTTAGGGTGTTGCTATGCAGTTACTAAGGGTCTGTGTGGTTTTATCAAGATGCTTGGTGATCTAGGTGGTTGTTAGGGTGTTGTTATGCGGTTGCTAAGGTTCTGTGTGGTTTTATCACAATGCTTGGTGATCTAGGTGGTTGTTAGGGTGTTGTTATGCGGTTGCTAAGGTTCTGTGTGATTTTATCACAATGCTTGGTAATCTAGGTGGCTGTTAAGGTGTTGCTATGCAGTTGCTACAATTCTGTGTTGTTTTATCAAGATGCTTGGTGATCTAGGTGGTTGTTAGGGTGTTGTTATGCGGTTGCTAAGGTTCTGTGTGGTTTTATCACAATGCTTGGTGATCTAGGTGGTTGTTAGGGTGTTTTTATGCGGTTGCTAAGGTTCTGTGTGGTTTTATCACGATGCTTGGTGATCTAGGTAGTTGTTAGGGTGTTGTTATGCGGTTGCTAAGGTTCTGTGTGGTTTTATCACGATGCTTGGTGATCTAGGTGGTTGTTAGGGTGTTGCTATGCAGTTGCTAAGGTTCTGTGTGGTTTTTTCACGATGCTTGGTGATCTAGATGGTTGTTAGGGTGTTGCTACATTATGTGGTTGCTAAGGTTCTGTGTGGTTTTATCACGATGCTTGGTGATCTAGGTGGTTGTTAGGGTGTGGCTATGCAGTTGTTAAGGTCCTGTGTGTTTTTTATTGCTATGCTTGGTGATCTAGGTGGTTCTTATGGTGTTGCTATGCAGTTACTACGGGTCTGTGTGGTTTTTATCACTATACTTGGTGATCTAGGTGGTTGTTAGGGTGTTGCTATCAGTTGTTAAGGTTCTGTGTGGTTTTTATTGCTATTCTTGGTGATCTAGGTGGTTGTTGCTACAGTATGTAGTTGCTAAGGTTCTGTGTGGTTTTTATCACTATGCTTGGTAATCTAGGTGGTTGTTGCTACAGTATGTAGTTGCAAAGGTTCTGTGTGGTTTTCATCACTATATTTGGTGATCTAGTTGGTTGTTAGGGTGTTGCTGCTACAGTATGTGGTTGTTAAGGTTCTTTGTGGTTTGTATTGCTAGTCTTGGTGATCTAGGTGGTTAGGGTGTTGCTACAGTATGTGGTTGCTAAGGTTCTGTGTGATTTTATCACAATGCTTGGTAATCTAGGTGGCTGTTAGGGTGTTGCTATGTGGTTGCTACGATTCTGTGTGGTTTTATCAAGATGCTTGGTGATCTAGGTGGTTGTTAGGGTGTTGTTATGCGGTTGCTAAGGTTCTGTGTGGTTTTATCACAATGCTTGGTGATCTAGGTGGTTGTTAGGGTGTTGTTATGCGGTTGCTAAGGTTCTGTGGGGTTTTATCACGATGCTTGGTGATCTAGGTGGTTGTTAGGGTGTTGCTATGCAGTTGCTAAGGTTCTGTGTGGTTTTTTCACGATGCTTGGTGATCTAGATGAGTGGTTCCCAACCACGTTCCTGGAGGACCCCCAACAGTGCACATTTTGCATGTCTCCTCAATCAAACACACCTGATTCAGGTCATCAGCTCATTAGTAGCTACTCCAAGACCTGATGTGGGTGTGTCAGACAAAGGACACATCCAAAATGTGCACTGTTGGGGGTCCTCCAGGAACGTGGTTGGGAACCACTGATCTAGATGGTTGTTAGGGTGTTGCTACATTATGTGGTTGCTAAGGTTCTGTGTGATTTTATCACGATGCTTGGTGATCTAGGTAGTTGTTAGGGTGTTGCCATGCGGTTGCTAAGGTTCTGTGTTGTTTTTATCATGATGCTTCATGATCTAGGTGGTTGTTAGGGTGTGGCTATACAGTTGTTAAGTTCCTGTGTGAATTTTATTGCTATGCTTGGTGATCTAGGTGGTTCTTATGGTGTTGCTATGCAGTTACTAAGGGTATGTGTGTTTTTTATCACTATGCTTGGTGATCTAGGTGGTTGTTAGGGTGTTGCTATCAGTTGTTAAGGTTCTGTGTGGTTTTTATTGTTATTCTTGGTGATCTAGGTGGTTGTTGCTACAGTATGTAGTTGCTAAGGTTCTGTGTGGTTTTTATCACTATGCTTGGTAATCTAGGTGGTTGTTGCTACAGTATGTAGTTGCTAAGGTTCTGTGTGGTTTTCATCACTATGCTTGGTGATCTAGTTGGTTGTTAGGGTGTTGCTGCTACAGTATGTGGTTGTTAAGGTTCTTTGTGGTTTTTATTGCTAGTCTTGGTGATCTAGGTGGTTAGGGTGTTGCTACAGTATGTGGTTGCTAAGGTTCTGTGTGATTTTATCACAATGCTTGGTAATCTAGGTGGCTGTTAAGGTGTTGCTATGCAGTTGCTACGATTCTGTGTGGTTTTATCAAGATGCTTGGTGATCTAGGTGGTTGTTAGGGTGTTGTTATGCGGTTGCTAAGGTTCTGTGTGGTTTTATCACAATGCTTGGTGATCTAGGTGGTTGTTAGGGTGTTGTTATGCGGTTGCTAAGGTTCTGTGTGGTTTTATCACGATGCTTGGTGATCTAGGTGGTTGTTAGGGTGTTGTTATGCTGTTGCTAAGGTTCTGTGGGGTTTTATCACGATGCTTGGTGATGTAGGTGGTTGTTAGGGTGTTGCTATGCAGTTGCTAAGGTTCTGTGTGTTTTTTTCACGATGCTTGGTGATCTAGATGGTTGTTAGGGTGTTGCTACATTATGTGGTTGCTAAGGTTCTGTGTGATTTTATCACGATGCTTGGTGATCTAGGTAGTTGTTAGGGTGTTGCTATGCGGTTGCTAAGGTTCTGTGTTGTTTTTATCATGATGCTTCATGATCTAGGTGGTTGTTAGGGTGTGGCTATACAGTAGTTAAGTTCCTGTGTGGTTTTTATTTCTATACTTGGTGATCTAGGTGGTTCTTATGGTGTTGCTATGCAGTTACTAAGGGTCTGTGTGGTTTTTATCACTATGCTTGGTGATCTAGGTGGTTGTTAGGGTGTTGCTATCAGTTGTTAAGGTTTTGTGTGTTTTTTATTGTTATTCTTGGTGATCTAGGTGATTGTTGCTACAGTATGTAGTTGCTAAGGTTCTGTGTGGTTTTTATCACTATGCTTGGTAATCTAGGTGGTTGTTGCTACAGTATGTAGTTGCTAAGGTTCTGTGTGGTTTTCATCACTATGCTTGGTGATCTAGGTGGTTGTTAGGGTGTTGCTATCAGTTGTTAAGGTTTTGTGTGTTTTTTATTGTTATTCTTGGTGATCTAGGTGGTTGTTGCTACAGTATGTAGTTGCTAAGGTTCTGTGTGGTTTTTATCACTATGCTTGGTAATCTAGGTGGTTGTTGCTACAGTATGTAGTTGCTAAGGTTCTGTGTGGTTTTCATCACTATGCTTGGTGATCTAGTTGGTTGTTAGGGTGTTGCTGCTACAGTATGTGGTTGTTAAGGTTCTTTGTGGTTTTTATTGGTAGTCTTGGTGATCTAGGTGGTTAGGGTGTTGCTACAGTATGTGGTTGCTAAGGTTCTGTGTGATTTTATCACAATGCTTGGTAATCTAGGTGGCTGTTAAGGTGTTGCTATGCAGTTGCTACGATTCTGTGTGGTTTTATCAAGATGCTTGGTGATCTAGGTGGTTGTTAGGGTGTTGTTATGCGGTTGCTAAGGTTCTGTGTGGTTTTATCACAATGCTTGGTGATCTAGGTGGTTGTTAGGGTTTTGTTATGCGGTTGCTAAGGTTCTGTGTGGTTTTATCACGATGCTTGGTGATCTAGGTGGTTGTTAGGGTGTTGTTATGCGGTTGCTAAGGTTCTGTGGGGTTTTATCACGATGCTTGGTGATCTAGGTGGTTGTTAGGGTGTTGCTATGCAGTTGCTAAGGTTCTGTGTGTTTTTTTCACGATGCTTGGTGATCTAGATGGTTGTTAGGGTGTTGCTACATTATGTGGTTGCTAAGGTTCTGTGTGATTTTATCACGATGCTTGGTGATCTAGGTAGTTGTTAGGGTGTTGCTATGCGGTTGCTAAGGTTCTGTGTTGTTTTTATCATGATGCTTCATGATCTAGGTGGTTGTTAGGGTGTGGCTATACAGTAGTTAAGTTCCTGTGTGGTTTTTATTTCTATGCTTGGTGATCTAGGTGGTTCTTATGGTGTTGCTATGCAGTTACTAAGGGTCTGTGTTGTTTTTATCACTATGCTTGGTGATCTAGGTGGTTGTTAGGGTGTTGCTATCAGTTGTTAAGGTTTTGTGTGTTTTTTATTGTTATTCTTGGTGATCTAGGTGGTTGTTGCTACAGTATGTAGTTGCTAAGGTTCTGTGTGGTTTTTATCACTATGCTTGGTAATCTAGGTGGTTGTTGCTACAGTATGTAGTTGCTAAGGTTCTGTGTGGTTTTCATCACTATGCTTGGTGATCTAGTTGGTTGTTAGGGTGTTGCTGCTACAGTATGTGGTTGTTAAGGTTCTTTGTGGTTTTTATTGCTAGTCTTGGTGATCTAGGTGGTTAGGGTTTTGCTACAGTATGTGGTTGCTAAGGTTCTGTGTGGTTTTATCAAGATGCTTGGTGATCTAGGTGGCTGTTAAGGTGTTGCTATGCAGTTGCTACGATTCTGTGTGGTTTTATCAAGATGCTTGGTGATCTAGGTGGTTGTTAGGGTGTTGTTATGCGGTTGCTAAGGTTCTGTGTGGTTATATCAAGATGCTTGGTGATCTAGGTGGTTGTTAGGGTGTTGCTACATTATGTGGTTGCTAAGGTTCTGTGTGATTTTATCACGATGCTTGGTGATCTAGGTAGTTGTTAGGGTGTTGCTATGCGGTTGCTAAGGTTCTGTGTTGTTTTTATCATGATGCTTCATGATCTAGGTGGTTGTTAGGGTGTGGCTATACAGTTGTTAAGTTCCTGTGTGGTTTTTATTTCTATGCTTGGTGATCTAGGTGGTTCTTATGGTGTTGCTATGCAGTTACTAAGGGTATGTGTGGTTTTTATCATTATGCTTGGTGATCTAGGTGGTTGTTAGGGTGTTGCTATCAGTTGTTAAGGTTTTGTGTGTTTTTTATGGTTATGCTTGGTAATCTAGGTGGTTGTTGCTACAGTATGTAGTTGCTAAGGTTCTGTGCGGTTTTCATCACTATGCTTGGTGATCTAGTTGGTTGTTAGGGTGTTGCTGCTACAGTATGTGGTTGTTAAGGTTCTTTGTGGTTTTTATTGCTAGTCTTGGTGATCTAGGTGGTTAGGGTGTTGCTACAGTATGTGGTTGCTAAGGTTCTGTGTGATTTTATCACAATGCTTGGTAATCTAGGTGGCTGTTAAGGTGTTGCTATGCAGTTGCTACGATTCTGTGTGGTTTTATCAAGATGCTTGGTGATCTAGGTGGTTGTTAGGGTGTTGTTATGCGGTTGCTAAGGTTCTGTGTGGTTTTATCACAATGCTTAGTGATCTAGGTAGTTGTTAGGGTGTTGTTACGCGGTTGCTAAGGTTCTGTGTGGTTATATCAAGATGCTTGGTGATCTAGGTGGTTGTTAGGTTGTTGCTATGCGGTTGCTAAGGTTCTGTGCGGTTTTATCAAGATGCTTGGTGATCTAGGTGGTTGTTAGGTTGTTGCTATGCGGTTGCTAAGGTTCTGTGCGGTTTTATCAAGATGCTTGGTGATCTAGGTGGTTGTTAGGGTGTTGTTATGCGGTTGCTAAGGTTCTGTGTGGTTTTATCACGATGCTTGGTGATCTAGGTGGTTGTTAGGGTGTTGTTATGCGGTTGCTAAGGTTCTGTGTGGTTTTATCACGATGCTTGGTGATCTAGGTGGTTGTTAGGGTGTTGCTATGCAGTTGCTAAGGTTCTGTGTTGTTTTTTCACGATGCTTGGTGATCTAGATGGTTGTTAGGGTGTTGCTACATTATGTGGTTGCTAAGGTTCTGTGTGGTTTTATCACGATGCTTGGTGATCTAGGTGGTTGTTAGGGTGTGGCTATGCAGTTGTTAAGGTCCTGTGTGGTTTTTATTGCTATGCTTGGTGATCTAGGTGGTTCTTATGGTGTTGCTATGCAGTTACTAAGGGTCTGTGTGTGTTTTATTCACTATGCTCGGGGATCTAGGAGGTTCTTAGGGTGTTGCTATGCAGTTACTAAGGGTCTGTGTGGTTTTTATCACTATGCTTCGTGATCTAGTTGGTTGTTAGGGTGTGGCTACAGTATGTGCTTGCTCAGGTTCTGTTTGGTTTTCATCACTATGCTTGGTGATCTAAGTGGTTGTTAGGGTATTGCTATGCGGTTGTTAAGGTTCTGTGTGTTTTTTATCACAATGCTTGGTGATCTAGGTGGTTGTTAGGGTGTTGCTATGCGGTTGTTAAGGTTCTGTGTGGTTTTTATTGCTATGCTTGGTGATCTAGGTGGTTAGGGTGTTGCTACAGTATATAGTTGCTAAGGTTCTGTGTGTTTTTTTATCACAACGCTTGGTGATCTAGGTGGTTGTTAGGGTGTTGCTATGCGGTTGTTAAGGTTCTGTGTGGTTTTTATTGCTATGCTTGGTGATCTAGGTGGTTAGGGTGTTGCTACTGTATATAGTTGCTAAGGTTCTGTGTGTTTTTTTATCACAACGCTTGGTGATCTAGGTGGTTGTTAGGGTGTTGCTATGCGGTTGTTAAGGTTCTGTGTGGTTTTTATTGCTATGCTTGGTGATCTAGGTGGTTAGGGTGTTGCTACTGTATATAGTTGCTAAGGTTCTGTGTGTTTTTTATCACAATGCTTGGTGATCTAGGTGGTTGTTAGGGTGTTGCTATGCGGTTGCTAAAGCTCTGTGTGGTTTTTATCACTGATACCTGTTTTGGCATCATTATAAATGTATAATTTGCCTTTATTCATTTTGGTTTGGTTGTTGGTCTCTCATTGAATTTGTCTCTTACCCTTTGACCTAACTATCCCTCATTCACTCTTGCGAGCTGCCTCAGTCCATCTTCGGGGCATACTGCCAGGAAGCATGGTTTTCTGAGTGCCCTCAGGGCTTGGCCATCTGCTAACAGTGCCAACTCCACCCGTGGAGCAGCGGGCAGGTGCCATGCATACTCACACGTTCAGCCCCTGCACAACAACACTGCCCTCAGCAGGCAACAACAACCACGCCAACTGTTGATGTTCGCAGTCTCCATACCCTTAGAGCTTAATTTAGTTGTAGATATGGACAGGCTATCATATGAAGTAAACAATCTGCCATGTATTGTGTTTGCTATACTGTTGTTGTATTTTGTTGTGGTTGTTTTATTTTTTTCATATATTAGAGAGTAATGTATATATATATAGCCTCCACTAATATAAGACTTGTTATTGGAAAGATACTAATTCATAAGCAGCTCCCATTGTTTGTATGCACAGTTGATGATTACTCTTCGTTGCTGTCAATACGCTGTATTGATGCGGTCTAACACTCTTTGTTGCTTGGAGCTGCTCATTCCTGACCTCCTCAGGGACTCGGCCCACTGTGAGCCTGGTGATTCGTCTTATTGGCTCAGAGGTGAGCGATCATTGGCAGCCTCCACCAATCAGTGAACAGCTCAATTTGAATCCATTTAAATAAGGAGGATTTTCAGAATGTCTAAATGTGTATATGGTATTTTTTTTCATATGCTGCAGAACAGTAAAAAAAAAAACTTGTTGCACTTACGATAATACAAAAATAGCAAGAATTAACATACCAATGTTTAAGCGCATTATGATACTAAAGTCCTTTTTACTGACCCATATGCAATATTCAGTCGTATTTCACTCTTAGTCATGCCTAATGGATTTGGAGTAGGATCACTAGCTGGTTTATAAAAGCTCCGGTCCTCTGGATAACAAGATTTCCTTAAGCAGTTATTGGATTACAAAATATCTTAGTATGTTTGAAAATCCATCTCTGCCTCATAGCTGGACACACACATACTCACACACACACTCACACACACACACAGTTCATAGCCTGGAGAGGGCTCTAAAGCGGTTTTATTGCCCTTTAATAATTGCCATACAGTGTTATTATCTTAATGCAGTCGTTTTTATTGGCTGAAGGGGACAGGGAATGGTTTACTGGCTCTCTCTGGAGCTCTCATAGCTGTAGTATCCATCTCCATCTGTCTGTCATTCCCTCCCTCCTCTCATCCCTCTCCTCTGTCTGAGTGATGATTTCTAACCAGCTGGAAGTGGTTACAGCTTTATGGTTTAAATTCCCAAATATGATCTGTCACATGACCATGTTTTTTTCTTTGAACATTCTAATCATTTTGTGTTTTACCAAACAAGATATGCAATTATACTAGTACTGTCAAAGTGATGAATCGCAATTACAGTATATATATATATATATATATATATATATATATATATATATATATATATATATATATATATATATATATATATATATATATATATATATATATATATATATATATATATATATATATATATATATATATATATATATACCGGCATATATATATATATATACCGGTATATATATATATATAACTATATATATATACTTTTTTTTAAAATAAGTTTATGTGAAGATTGTTTTAAGTTCACTTAAATTAGTTGTTATATTTATTTTTCAAATAAATGTTAAATTTGATAGCTTTTAATTATACTGTAATGCTGAATGGCTATAATTAATATCTAACATTAAGAAGAAAAAAACTATTTCATAGAGATATCAGTACCATTATTAGTATCAGTGATACTGGCCTTCATTCATAAAAAGATGCCATTACAACAAATATTTAAAATATAGGCTACTGTCTTTATGTTGTTTCTACATTAACCTGGAGATTAAATGTGAAATTATTACAAGATGAAAATATATTAAAACATTAATGTTAGTTGTGATTAATCGCGATTGATTAATTAGTTAGGATATATATATCATACATACCGGTACACACAAATATATTTACAAAGTTTTATGTTAGATGCGATTAATCATGATTAATCGATTTGACAGTACTAAATTATACACATATTTCTTTCACCAAGCCAGATATTGGTATGACCATTATTTTCATTTTTTCATCATTTTCCACCATTAAATACACCAATCATCCAGAACACCCTTGCTACACCTTAACAACCACCCCCAATACCTCAAAAATGTCAGAGCAACCATGCAGAATACCTCAGAAATCCCTCAGCAGTCACCCAGAACATTCAAGCAACCATTCACCTTAGAAAATACACTAGTAACTGCTTAGCAACCACCCAGAATACCTTAGCAACACTCTAGCAATCACCTAGCAATGCCACAACAGCCACCTAGCAACGCCCAAGCAACCATTCATAACACCACAGGAAATGTCTAGCAATCACCCAGAAAAGTCTAGCAGCAACCATTCTAACATCCAGAACACCCCAGCAACAATTTATCACCAAAAAAAAAAAAACCTTCGAAATGCCCTAACGACCACCCAGAATACCATAGCAACTGGCTAACAACCACATAGTATTTTCACAACTATCCAGAACACCATAAAAACATTACCAAAACACCACAGCAACTCCCTAATAACCACTAAAACATTCTAGCTTACTTTAGCAATACCCTAGTAACCCCAGAACACTATAACAACACCCTAGTAACCACCCAGAACACTATAGCAACAACCTAGTGACCACCTAACATTGCACTAAGAACCATGCAGAACACATTAGCAACCACCCAGCAGTGCCCTAACAACCACCTAGCAACGCCCAAGCAATTTATAGCACCAATGGAAACACCTATCCCTAGAACAGTCAGTCGTCCAGATAAACCCTAGCAACCACCCACAATACCTTAGAAATGCCCTTGCAACCACCCGGAACACCATAGCAACTGGCTAGTAATCACATAGTAATATGTTCACAACAACCTAAAACATTATGGCAATCAACCAGTATATACAGCAACTCCATAGGAACCACCTAGAACATCGTAGAAACCACCCAGAACACCATAGCAACTGCCTTGCAACCATTTAGCATTGACGTGCGGAACACCTAAGAAACCACCTAGCAACACCCTGGCAATCACCCAGAATGTCCTAGCAACCATTCAGAACACAATAGGAAATGTTCTAGCAACCACCTAGCAATGACTCCAGAACACACTAGCAACTGCTTAGCAGCCACAGTATACCCTAGCAACACCCTAGTAACAACATGTATAGCATAGCACACTACAACTGCCTATAGTGACCACCTAGCAGTACCCTAACAACAATATTGCAATGATCAAGCAACAATTCATGGTACCATAGGAAACACCTATCCCCAAAACATCCTAGCAGCTGCCTGTCAATAATCCAGGTCCCCCTAGCAACACTTTAACAACCACCCACAATATCTTAGAAATTCCCTAGCAACCACCCAGAAGAAAATGTTTAAAAGTGGTTATCATGAAGGAGGTGTTCACTGAATTCTCTCTTAATTAGCAGCACTAATTAGGGGAACACCCTTCAAATTACCACTGCTTTCTTTCTTTTTATATCATTATTGTTGTGATTTGCATTAAATTAACAAGCGCAGACAAGCACAGTGGTTAAATCCGGACCTGTGCCTGCAAGATGAAACACTGTGGGTTTGGGTGCTGGGGTGTTAATTGCATGTGAGTGCTGGCTCTGATATCACACAGATGATATGATGAACAAAGAACTGTGAAGAGCAGACGACTGTGGAGACGTCAAGCCTTTGCTGCTGGCTGAGAGTGAGGGGGGAGGGACGTGGCCCCCAGGAGCCAAAGACCCCCAGGAACGAGGGGCGGGGGGCACTGACTTACGTGTTTCATCATTAGTGGAGTTAGGGCAGGAAGATGAGAGAGAAAGGACACATGGGAATTTCTGAATGTTATCATGTGTAACAGGATTCTGGACGAAGGGAGAAAAAATGGAATTTTATATTGGAATGCAGTGCACTAGAAAATGTTGTGGTGTAAACAAAAGTCTGGCTTTGCAGAAGAAAAATATGGGTCTGTTCCTTTTAGCTCTAAATCATATCTTGAAATATATATATTTTTTGCTTTAAAATAAAAGCATGAAACATTGTTTGTTTGTATATATATATATATATATATATATATATATATATATATATATATATATATATATATATATATATATATATATATATATATATATATAGTGTGTGTGTGTGTGTGTGTGTGTGTGTGTGTGTGTGTGTGTGTGTTGTCAAATCGATTAATCGCATCCAATATATATATATATATATATATATATATATATATATATATATATTTAATTCAGTATTACATAAACTTTTAGGCTTCAACAGCCATGATGGTGAGTAAATGATGACATAATTTTCTTTTTTTGGGTGAACTATACCTTTATTGTAGCCTGACAAGCCAGACCCACATCAAGATGTTGGGTCTGGGAACTCACCATTAGTAGGGCTCAATCCGAGGGGCAGGATAAATGGTTGTCTTTCAAATTCCCTCTGCACGCAATAAGATAGCGCTACAACCAACCAGAGAGCAACGTGGAGCTAGTTGATAGATTAAACTTTCGCCGTGTCCGGTCGGCAAAACTCTGAACACATCTTCCTTTCTTAAGAATGACTTCAGTGCCGTTCTTTGTTCTTTTCTCCAAAAAAAGCTTAACTCAAGTCTTCCAGAGTCGCGGTCAAAGCCGTTTGGAAAGACCGCCTTTCGCCAGCTTCTTTGTTTACGAGTAGAACGCAACAGCAGCAACTCTGCCGTTATTATGTTAAGCCCGCCCACCGACTCTATACACGCTGTGATTGGCCTGACCAGAGTTTGGTTTTTCCAGCTTGCAGGTCTACCGAGAGTTGCTAGACTACACTCGCGGCAAATTAGATTTGCTGCCGCTAGATTTCTAGGCTACCTTTAATGGGTTTTTTTAAAATGTGAAATGATACTCTAAATAAGAAACTAAAACTGCCAGTAGGTGGTGGTAACTGTCTAAATGAGTAATCCATTGAGCCTGAGCCATTCATTCATTGGATAGTTCAAATAGCTGATTCATTCAGGATTTAAGTAAATGGCTCTCTTTATGAATGGCCAATTGAATCATTGGTTTACCCGATTGATTCACTCAAAACGTGTATTCATTCAGAAATAAAGCACCGCTGTATGTTGCTCGGAGATGCACAACAGTTCTGCTCTGGCTTTATAAGTAACATTTTGTTGGTAAAATTGAGCAAAAAAAGACAAAATTTTGTTCAAAATATAACACAATATTAAATTGTTATTTATTGAACTGTTGTATAAAATCAATATCACATTTGCACTTGTGCTATTTTGGGACTAAAACAGCACTCATGTGATATTGCGCTTGTTACCTGTGTGATATTGCTTAAAGGGGTGATGAATTGAGAAATCAACTTTCCCTTGAGCCTTTTATATATAAGAGTTAATCGTGATATAAGAATAAGTATTGTAAACAAGAACTTGTTCTCAACTGACTTACCTGGTTAAACAAATAAATAAATAAATAAACTATCCTGTAAGTTTCAGAGCTGAAAACGAGCTTGTTAGTCAAAGAAAAGCTTTTATTGACACCAGGCCCAAAAAACAATGGATCTCAGAATATTTCGACCACTGACGTAATAGGATGCAGAAGCACCGCCTCAAGCCCGCCCACCAACTCGTGGAGCTAAACGGGTCGCGCTACAGAGCAATACACATGCCGGTTCCAGCTCACGTGTGTAAGACATTGCTTGTTCTCATCGCCATAATCATACTTTAGACCTAATATTGTCACATGGAATAAATGTTGATACCGTTGAAATTCTGCAGCAGAGCGATGACATCTCAGATCATTACTTAGTATCATGTATACTTAATTTAGCTAAGGTTGCAAAGCCGCCCCCTCGCTTTAAAAATGGCAGGACAATCACTGCCGCTACTAAAGATTGCTTTTTAAATAATCTCCCTCATCAGTATCATCTGCTCAGCATCCCAGATAGTATAGAAGAACTCGATGTTGCAACAGAAACTATTGACTCTCTCTTTTGCAGTACTTTAGACACAGTTGCTCCTCTGCGCTTAAAGAAGATTAAAGAAAATAGTCCAACGCCGTGGTACAACGAGCACACCCGGGCCCTTAAAACAGCAGCCAGAAAAATGGAGCGCAGCTGGAAGAAAACAAAATTAGAGGTATTTCGTAATTCGTGGAAAGAGCACATGATCACATACAGAAAGGCTGTAAAAACTGCTAGATCTGCTTATTTCTCAACTCTCTTGGAAGAAAACAAACACAACCCAAGGTATTTATTCGATACAGTGGCTAAATTAACCAAAAATAAAGCTTCAACTTCTGATGATTGTAAACAGCACAGCAGTAATGACTTTATGAACTTCTTCACATGTAAGATTGATAATATTAGGAAAAAAATTTTAACCATGCAGCCGTCTAATACAGCATCACATCAGACAGAGCATTGTAGTGTCACTGAGGAAAAATTACACTCATTCACTGCTATAGGAGAAGAAGAATTGGCTAAACTCGTTAAATCATCAAAATCGACAACATGTATGCTCGACCCTATACCAACTAGGCTATTAAAAGAGATGCTACCAGAGGTCATAGATCCTCTTCTTAATATCATTAATTCATCTTTGTCATTAGGATATGTACCGAAAACTTTTAAGTTGGCAATTATTAAACCACTTATTAAAAAACCGCAACTTGATCCTACAGATTTAGTCAATTATAGACCAATCTCAAATCTACCCTTTCTGTCAAAAATACTTGAAAAGGCAGTGTCTTCACAATTATGTTCCTTTTTAGAAAGAAATGGTATCTGTGAGGATTTCCAGTCAGGATTTAGACCGTATCATAGCACTGAGACTGCTCTCGTCAGAGTTACAAATGATTTGCTCTTATCATCCGATCGTGGCTGTATCTCTCTATTAGTGTTACTCGATCTTAGCGCTGCATTTGATACTATCGACCACAACATTCTTTTGAATAGACTCGAAAATTATGTAGGTATTAGTGGAATTGCATTATCATGGTTTAAATCATACCTATGCGACCGTTATCAGTTTGTAGTAGTAAATGAAGATATGTCACACCGATCGCAAGTTCAGTATGGAGTACCGCAAGGCTCAGTGCTAGGACCGCTACTCTTCACCCTGTACATGCTACCACTGGGAGATATCATTAGGAAGCATGGCGTTAGTTTTCATTGTTATGCTGACGATACTCAGCTCTATATTTCTTCACGCCCTAAAGAAACTTACCAATTCACAAGATTAACGGAATGCATAGCTGATATAAAACATTGGATGACTGGTAATTTCCTGCAACTCAATTCAGAAAAAACTGAATTTTTAATTATTGGACAAAAAAGCTCCACAAGTAGTAACCTAGAATACTGTCTAACACTTGATGGCTGTTCTGTCAAGTCCTCGTCGTCAGTGAGGAACCTGGGTGTGCTCTTTGATACCAATCTTTCGTTTGAAAGCCACGTTTCTAGCATCTGTAAAACTGCTTTCTACCATCTTAAAAATATATCTAAATTACGGCACATGCTCTCAATGCAAAATGCTGAACAGTTAGTTCATGCGTTCATGACCTCAAGGTTAGATTATTGTAATGCTCTACTGGGTGGTTGCCCTGCTCGCTTAATAAATAAACTCCAGCTGGTCCAAAACGCAGCAGCTCGAGTTCTTATTAGAACCAGGAAGTATGACCATATTAGCCCAGTTCTGTCAACACTGCACTGGCTGCCTATTAAACATCGCATAAATTTTAAAATCTTACTTATTACTTACAAAGCACTAAATGGTTTAGCTCCCCAATACTTGAGCGAGCTCTTAACATATTATACTCCATCACGTCTACTGCGGTCTCAAAATTCTGGCCAGTTGATCATACCGAGAATATCCAAATCAACTGCAGGCGGTCGATCGTTTTCCTATTTAGCACCTAAACTCTGGAACAGTCTTCCTAACATTGTTCGGAAAGCAGACACACTCTGTCAGTTTAAATCTAGACTAAAAACACATCTCTTTACTGTGGCATACACATAAAACACTTTTTCAATGAAATGATTGTTAGGCTGCATTAACTAGGTCAGCCGGAACCGGGAACACTTCCCATAACACCTGATGTACTCGTTACATCATCAGAAGAATGGCATCTACGCTAATGTTAGTCTCTCTGTTTTATCCCGAGGTTTACTGCAGTCAGCTGGATCCGGGCCGTATCCAGATCAGATGGTGGACCTGCGCCCAGAGAAGACCAACACAGGACCCCGAAGTGTCTGGGAGACCGTGATTAGACTCCCCCTGAAACTGCCTCATCGACACGGCATCCCAAATAAACCCGTCTCCTGCGTGTTGCCTCCGATCATTCGAATATTGCACTTTAATAATTATTTAATCAACATCATCCTCAATAAACCCGTCTCCAGCATGTTGCCCCCGGTCCCTCGAATATTCTGATCTATTATGACCTCCGAGCTGTAAAACTGCCAGAATAATAATAATAATACGCTGTTTGTTAATTGGCCAGAGGAGAACTGGCACCCCGACTGAGCCTGGTTTCTCCCAAGGTTTATTTTTCTCCATTAGGTCACCTAATGGGGTTTTGGTTTCCTTGCCACTGTTGCCTCTGGCTTGGCGTGCTCAGTTGGGGACACTAAATTTTTCAACTAAACATCGAAATACATCTAAATAATAAACTAAATTAACCATTTAAACTAAATTACTGATCAAATTATTGATCTAAAGCCCACACTGTCACTGTATGATACTTGAAATTTTTCCAGAATGGCTATACAGCTGAATAAAATTATGCTGCATTATTTTCCTGTTTAACACTGTAAAGCTGCTTTGAAACAATCTACATTGTTAAAAGCGCTATATAAATAAAGTTGACTTGACTTGACTTGACTTGTTTGTTCGCTTCGTTTCACCGCGGAATCGATTGTAAACAAGACAGAGGTCGAGACTGGATTTGCAGACATATTGAGATTAAAACACAATGCTGAGCCTTCTATATTGGATCCAACAGGAACGGTGCAACACATTTATGTGAGTAAAACATGTTTTTATATGTGTTAGTATTGCATTGTTACAGATCGTTTGATATCTATTGATTACATACTTTAACACGCGGTCACAGGCTGGAAAAGGTGTTATTGGTTCATTTGTGATCAGACTCGGACTTGTAACGCCAGTGCTCGCAAAGCCCAACGTCCCGGGTCCCGTGTGTTTTTCAAACGGCTACCAAAACGTATCACCGGCCTGCTGACGGGCTATCTTAAATACTGAAATAACATTCCTTTCTTGCGCGCGCATGTGTGTACGGGTTGCGGTTATTCACCGATCGGGCGGGCCAAGCAATACAAATAGAACATTCCAATCCATCGCGGGTGGATGAGAAATGAATCATTGTGTTTGTTTGATAAAGGCATTTTGCGAGTCCTGTGAGCGTTTCCCCACACGCTTTCAAAACAATTCCCACATATACTGAGGCGAGCTGATCTTATCCAATCTTATCCAATCCTAGCCGTAGGCGTTTACTTCCATGTCTTCAGTGCGGCACGCCCATCAAAACCGACCGTTTTTCAGAGAGCCTCAAAACCAAGGCAGAAAATAGCCTATTACTTATTCATTATGATGTTTCTGAATGTAAAAACCACACAAACGTCATAAGTTGACCTCAGAAAACAGTGTAAAAAAATTTAAAAAGCCAGTTCATGACACCTTTAACTATATCATGATATAAATAGTAAATCGTGGCAATACACAAAACCTATCAGGCTGAGGGTGTCTATATTCCGCCATGTAAATAGCGAATCCACCATTAATCCGCCATGGTGCGAGTGCAAATGGCTTTTAAATGGAATGGGAGATGAGACTGGTTGATTTATTGCACGTTACGCCCAAAACACACCCATTACTCATTAAGAGACTAGGAACAACCCTTTTGGACCATGCGCTGGCGCGCCGACCATTTTTTCCGTCGTTAAACTAGCAATGATTGATTCGGACACCTCTAAGTGCACCTGAACCATGTGCTTCAGACCATGTGCTCAGAACGTTAAAGAATGGCATTTTTGTCCTAATATCTTGAATTTATATATTTATATATGCAAACTTTTATGTTAGATCTGATTAATCGTGATAATGTATATAGTCGCACTAATATATTGCATAATTTCTGTAAAGAAAAGACAGCCAGGAGATGTAACTGTGTAAATGCCATTTCTGTTCAGTGTTTTTTGACCTTTTGCCACCATTTTATTCTCTAATGTTTATGTATGTATGAATTTTCCCCCGACTTCTGAATTGGAGCATTTGAAAGGGGACGAAAACCGTGCACCTGCCCACGCTGAATCGATACTCGTGGCCCTTCCCACCGAGCGCCGAGAATTATGGGGGATGGGAGATCCATTATTCAGAAGTGTGGACCTGAAAACTCAAAATGATTTTTTTTCTCCAAAAACCTTTTTTCCAGTTGGTTGCTGAAATAAAGAGGCTTGTTGCGCTGTAATAACATTTTTCCCCCTCTCACATCCAGCGTAGAACAGACCGCTGCGCTTCAGTCGCTATGTAATTATCTCTTTGGCAACTGCCGTCGCTGTGATTGCCGCCGAGGACCAGGAGACCACGGGAGGGCAGGTGTGCGTGTGTGCGCACCCGCTCTGCAAATTATTTCAAGCTCTACAGACCTCTCACAAAATCAAAACCAGCATTTCATTAAAACAAAATTGTCGCTGATGGATTCATAGTTTGATGAGAAATTCGGTTATGGTACCGCGCGTCCTCCATTGAGACCAATAATCATACATCACCCTGCTGAGGACCATCCAGATGTTTTAAATGCACATCTGTACTTAATCAGCCGTGCCCCATGCACTTTTATAACCATCATTGGTTCTCAAGCAACACTGGTAATAAGAAAGTAGTCTCAAATTACTTTACCGCTTCATATTATATGTATTAACAAAAAAATATGTCAATATTTTAGCTTAATGTGATGTATCAGAAGATGCTGAATCTTTATTGTCTCTATATTTTAGCATAAAGCCATGCTGCAATAGCTGAACAGATGCTCCCATGCCTTCTTAAATTCAGCCGTCATTTCCAAACCGAACCAGACAGCCTGACAAATGCAGAAACACAGACATCTGCTGTGTGTGAAGTAGCCAGCAGGGTGAGTCTTGAATGCGAATGAAGTCAGTCAAGTCTGTGTCCACGTCCCATGGCCTTGTGAAGCTCCAGTCTGGATTTACACTGCATATAAACTTAAATAGAGATACAGTGGGACAGAAATGGAAACAGGATCTGAGGGGGTTAAGATAGTGGAGGTATAGCGATAGGGATTCGGCAGCTGACACAGATGTCAGGCTACGGACAGGTGTTTGGTGTGCGATACGGTGTAAAATCTCAGATGTTCTTCTCTGTGGTCCTGCTTTACAGACAAACCTCCTGCAGACTCTTTTACAACGACATTTACAGTTTTTCAAAGCTACAATCCTCCATATATGCTCAACTGTGTATTTGTAAAGGATTTAAAAACGGAATACAGTTCTACACAACATCATTGTCAATAAAAGGCCGTTTTATTGGTAGGTTTCAAAATTAAAGGAATATAAACAAACCATAAGCTTGGTATAATTTAAGTGTTTTAAGTTTTCGTTAACACTGGCGCAATGTGATAAGTTACCGGACAAATGTGATTTGTTTGTTTGTGCTGCAAGCTAAAGGGATAACAGCCAATCGGAAGATGTTTGATGTGTGAGGTCTGGGATTTTGAACCAATAAGAATTCAGAGTGGGCGGTGCTACCCAGTGATTCCACAGAAAAGTGATCAACAAAATGCTGCTTATTAACTGATAAAGGTTAAAGGGATAGGTCAACCCGAAATTAAAATGATTCCATGATTTACTCACCCTCAAGTCATCCTAGGTGTATATGACTTTCTTCTTTCAAACGAATACAATCAGAGTTCAAAATATCAATCAAAATATCTGAGCTCTTCCAAGCTTTATAATGGAAAGTGAATGGCAGCCCAAAATTTGAAGCCCAAAAAAAGTGCATCCATCCATCATAAATCTACTCCACATGGCTCCGGGGGTTTAATAAAGGCCTTCTGAAGCGAATCGATGGTTTGTGTAAGAAAAATATCCATATTTAAAACTTTATAAAGCAACTTACGGAAAAAGCGTAACTAGCACAACGTATGACCTAGCGTAAGCATTTTGAAGTTGAATAAGGAAGGTGGTCCGCTTGAAGCTAGATATTTTACTTTATAAAGTTTTAAATATGGATATTTTTATAACACAAACCCATCGATTCACTTCAGAAGGCCTTTATTAACCCCGGAGCTGTGTGGAGTACTTTTATAATGGATGGATACACTTTTTTGGTCTTCAAATTTTGGGCTGCCATTATAAAGTTTGGATTAGCCAGGACTTTTTTTAATATAACTCCGATTGTATCCGTCTGAAAGAAGAGTCATACGGATGGGATAGCTTGAGGGTGAGTAATTCATGGGGTAATTGTCATTTTTGGGTGAGCTATCCCTTTAAGACACAATTTTACATTAACGCTATTTAGCAGATACTTTATCCAGTGTTATTTTAGCATTACGTATGTACTTTTATACTATTTTTTGATATTCTGAATTAGCTTTTATTTTTATACACTCACCTAAAGGATTATTAGGAACACCATACTAATACTGTGTTTGACCCCCTTTCGCCTTCAGAACTGCCTTAATTCTACGTGGCATTGATTCAACAAGGTGCTGAAAGCATTCTTTAGAAATGTTGGCCCATATTGATAGGATGGCATCTTGCAGTTGATGGAGATTTGTGGGATGCACATCCAGGGCACGAAGCTCCTGTTCCACCACATCCCAAAGATGCTCTATTGGGTTGAGATCTGGTGACTGTGGGGGACATTTTAGTAAAGTGAACTCATTGTCATGTTCAAGAAACCAATTTGAAATGATTTGAGCTTTGTGACATGGTGCATTATCCTGCTGGAAGTAGCCATCAGAGGATGGGTACATGGTGGTCATAAAGGGATGGACATGGTCAGAAACAATGCTCAGGTAGGCCGTGGCATTTAAACGATGCCCAATTGGCACTAAGGGGCCTAAAGTGTGCCAAGAAAACATCCCCCACACCATTACACCACCACCACCAGCCTGCACAGTGGTAACAAGGCATGATGGATCCATGTTCTCATTCTGTTTACGCCAAATTCTGACTCTACCATCTGAATGTCTCAACAGAAATCGAGACTCATCAGACCAGGCAACATTTTTCCAGTCTTCAATTGTCCAAATTGAAGCCTCTTTTTCCTATTTGTAGTGGAGATGAGTGGTACCCGGTGGGGTCTTCTGCTGTTGTAGCCCATCCGCCTCAAGGTTGTGCGTGTTGTGGCTTCACAAATGCTTTGCTGCATACCTCGGTTGTAACGAGTGGTTATTTCAGTCAAAGTTGCTCTTCTATCAGCTTGAATCAGTCGGCCCATTCTCCTCTGACCTCTAGCATCAACAAGGCATTTTCGCCCACAGGACTGCCGCATACTAGATGTTTTTCCATGTTCACACCATTCTTTGTAAACCCTAGAAATGGTTGTGCGTGAAAATCCCAGTAACTGAGCAGATTGTGAAATACTCAGACCGGCCCGTCTGGCACTAACAACCATGCAACGCTCAAAATTGCTTAAATCACCTTTCTTTCCATTCTGACATTCAGTTTGGAGTTCAGGAGATTATCTTGACCAGGACCACACCCCTAAATGCATTGAAGCAACTGCCATGTGATTGGTTGATTAGATAATTGCATTAATGAGAAATTGAACAGGTGTTCCTAATAATCCTTTAGGTGAGTGTATTTTTTAGTTTTCATTTGTTTAAGTTTATGTGCTTTTGTAATTTTTATTTCTTTTTTTAATTTCTTAAACTTATTTTTTCAGTTAGTTGTAAGGGAATTTCTCTTTAAGTTTTTTAAGTTTAAGTTTTTCATCTAGTGTTTATATTTATATATTTTTTTCATCTTTATTTCAGTTAACAAAATCTATTTTTAATATTTTAGAAGTTTAATTAAAAATAACAACACTTCCCTTATCCAAAGCAACTTAAAAGCAAACCTTACTCAAAATAAAGCGCTTTTATCTTTTAAACATTATATTTACATTTATGCATTTAGCAGACAATCTAATCTAATCCAAAGAAATTTATAAATAAATACTTGCTCAAAGTAAAAATGTATTTCCTTGGTTGGTTTATAAATTAAAGGTACACTGTAAAGCCGAATGAGTTGGAAAAACAAAAACAAAAAAATGGAGGAAATCAGTTGCCACAAATTTTTCAAGTTAAGACATTTGAAGTTTAAGTAAGCAGAACTTGCAGATTTTTATTTTGTAATAATACATTTTAATTGCTCTGAACTTGAAATATTTGCGTAAGCTAATTCATTCATTTAACTTAAAAATATAATGTAATCTTTCATTTTTAGTGGTGGAAACTTGACAAGCTTTAACTAGCTAATTCAATAAATGTCATCTTGCTAATAGGTTACACAATGCTTTGGTAGAATTAGTATAGCACTTTCTGAATGAGTACAGCAATGAAATACGTTTAACACAGCGTCTGTCTGTTCTCAAACTAAGCTCATGCTCCACTCGTCATCATGATGGTGACCCAAAAAATAATCGAAAATTCTAAACTAGCATAACAAAACATTAAACATTACTAAATCTCCCACTTAACATTAATCTTGCAAAAACAGAAACAATATAACATGGCAAAGCATGCTGGGAAATAGAAATCCCAGCCCAGTTTCGGTTAAATGTAAGTTTGTCTAAATTAAAAGAAACAAGTTCATAAAACTCAAAACAATTCAGTTTACTTAAAATGTGTCCATTTTGAGAACTCAAAAGTAAAAGAAAGTTCTAAATACTCATAAAAGCTAATTTGTTTGAACTAATTTGTTCAATTTGAGTTGGCTCGACTTATTTTGAGCATTAGGGTTTACAGTGTAGCTTTGAGGTGTTTGAAACACGTTTACAATTAGGGCACTTAGCAGAGGCTTTTATCCAAAGCAACACATAGCATGTGATTTTGCTTAAAGGGTCTCAAATCCTCATATGTTTCTTCTGTAGAACTCAACCTGTGAGTTTGACATTGCTGAGAAGTTTTGAACGATCGCTTTAGAATTGAGTATAATGCCGCTCAAATGGGCTTTAGAGACTATTTCTGTTGAGCATGCAGCAAAAATGCCATGGCCAATACCTTGGTGTCTTTGTAAATGTCTTATTGTGTATGCACACACTGTACGCTCATGTTTGCATTCTGTGCACGAATATATATGAGCATATACACTTGCTCCTCTGTTCAGGCATATGTTTAATGCACACCCACTTGCTCAACTAATGAGGTGGACCCGGTCAGGGCATGGAGGGGGTTGGATCTTGTCTTTTGTTAGATTTTGGTCCCCACCATCCCCCCTTTCTGCACTCATTCTCCCGGGGGAGGCCTCTAGAACTCACTAATTGAATCAAGTACACATTGCGCCTCCTCCTCACACCCTTCGAGAGCAGTCCAGCCCGACTTTGATGCTTTTGTTGGGTCTCAGCACCACGGACAGCTCCCAGAAACACTGCAACTGGTTGCCTGCCTTCACTGAAGAGAGGCATTTGGTCATTATATGGGTATGGCAAATGCTGGCTTTAGCACGCGCCAGTGTGTGTGTGTGTATGTGGGAGTTATATCAGACGATATGTGTGTGAGTGTGTGGGAGGATGGAAATTAAGTATAAAGCGAGAATCTGCATAACTACATGTCAATGCCGCCCACGTTCGGTGTTGTTAGGGATATCTGAGCGCCTGACCAACCAGACTGTGATAAATGATTTTGCTCAGTGGTCGTTTGTTTTTGACAGAGCTGGTGCCGAAGGTCAATTGTGTGTGTTTGGGGAAAAGCGCTCAGGTGGAGGATGACGGATGCATTAGGAATGATCAAATCTTAAGTAAAGGGACACTGTGTGTGTGACTATGCATAGCTTAGCGTACTCTGTCTCGCCTCGCTCATTACCCCAGCGATCGGAGAGTTGTGTTCCTGGCCATGGGCGGAGATGGACACGCCAGACCTTTAAATTATAGGGAGGGAGATAGAAGGAATGGTTGAATGGCTGTGATTAGATTTGCCTGGCTTAATGAAAGAGGACACTGCGGTGCAAACATCTGACAAGACATTAGCACAATGTGTAATCTCTCTAACAGCATTTTAATTGTTTTTATACTCATTATTACTTTTATTTTAAAATAGTAATCCTGTTTTGCATTATATTGTATCTTCTTTCTTCAATAATGTACAAAATTTACAAACGCACTATGGGGTTGTGTTCAAAAACTTATATTTGCGGACTAATTTTAGTATTTTTATGAAAATGTAATTTAAATTTGTTTAACTTTTTACAGTTTCAGGTTGAGCTGACTAATGAAAAATAAACTAATCTAAAGAAAAAAACTATTTAACAAACACAACAAAACAAACAACAACAACAAAGCAAAGCAAAACAAAAGGCAAAGCAAAACAGTAATAAACAAACAAACAAAGCAAAACAATAAAATAACAAACAAAGCAAAACAAAGGCAAAGCAAAAATAAACAAAACAAAATGACAGGCAAAGTAAAACAACAAAATAAACAAAGCAACGCAAAAAATAATACAACAAACAAAGCCAAGCAAAACAATAAAATAACAAACAAAGCAAAACAATATATCAAACGAAACAAAACAAAAACATAACAAACAAAACAAAACAAAATAAAATAAAATAAAATAAAATAAAATAAATAAAATAAAATAAAATAAAATAAAATAAAATAAAATAAAATAAAATAAAATAAAATAAATAAAATAAAATAAAATAAAATAAAATAAAATAAAATAAAATAAAATAAAATAAATTAAATTAAATTAAATTAAATTAAATTAAATTACAAACAAAACAAAACAAAACAATACAATAAAAAAAGATAGAGCAAAACAATAAAATAAAATAACAAGCAAAACAAAAGCAATAAAATAAACAAAGCAAAGCAAAACAGCAAAATAACAAACAAACAAAACAAAACAATAATATAACGAACAAAGCAAAGTAAAACTATACAATAACAAAAACAAAATTATAACAAAAAAATCAAAACAATAAAATAAAATAACAAACAAAGCAAAACAATAAAATAACAAGCAAAGCAAAACAATAAAATAAAAACAAACAAAGCAAAACAATAAAATAACAAGCAAAGTAAAACAATAAAATAACAAACAAAGCAAAACAGTAAAATAAACAAAGCAAAACAATAATATAACAAACAAAGCAAAGTAAAACATTACAATAACAAACAAAACAATAAAATAACTAGCAAATCAAAACAATAATATAACAAACAAAGCAAATCAAAATAACAAACAAACAAAAGCAAAACACAATCAAACAAAAACCAAAGAAAAACAACAAAATAAGACACAAAAGCAAAACAAAATGTATATACAGGCAAAGTGGGACCCCAGACAGCAACATGGTGTGGATTCCACGCGTACCAGATGTGGGCCGGATCTTTGCTTTTTGCTGTCTGGGACACTTTTTAATTATTTGCTATTGGTGTTGCTTTAAGATATGATGCCAAATAGCTTAGCCCCTTACACAAATCCATTTTAAAGTCGGCATGAAATGAGCGATAGTCTGTTGCTCCCAATTGTGACATATATCCAAGTGAAACAAGAAAAAAATAAGGGTGGGACTTGATTTTGTCCATGGGGAATTGATTGGATGGTTGTGGTTTGCTATTGGTCGATCTCATGTGAGTGACAGGTTGTCCCGCCTTCACATCATCAGAGAAGAGATGTCACTGCAAGAGGGAGGGGAAGTTATTTTGATTACTAAGATTACAATGGCACATTCATTTAAAAAAAATGATGTGCATGAATAAGTCATTTATAATAAATAAATACTGCAATATTCCATTTAAAAAAATAAGAATTGTCAATTTGGATTTCAAGGTGACTTATAGCTAAAAAATGTCAATTTTACATTATAAAAAGTGTTGTATTTTATCAGTTGATCACCATTAGCTGCATTCACTTTTACTATTTCCAAACTAACTGAATTAAGAATTCGCACACAAGAAAATCCCGTCATGTTTAGTTCCCCCTTTCTATGCCATGGATCTCAGTGCCAGCGGACCTGTGTCAGATTAGACTAAGAAGCCGAAATGTAATGTAATGTAATTGTGCGGAACATCTGGATTAGTCCTGCTGATGTGTATCCGCTGGTAATGACATTAGTTTGGAGTCTGGTGAGCCATTTCCAGTACACGGCGGCTCTCAAATAGTCTAAGAGAGCGCGGATTGCCGGCTGATGGAGACCATCCATTGGCCTTTTTTCGGCTGGACGGGGCAGCATCTCCTCTAACAGGAAACAATTCTTCCCCGAGCCCTCATGTGTCAATTAAAACAGCATGACCCGAGCCTCTAAAAGGCTTTTATTTCAAGGTTATCCTGGGTCGACCTCTCTGAGTGCTTGTTATTTCTGTCTCACCCTCTTGCTTTGAATCAGTCATGCAAGTAATAACATGGATTAGAATTCCTCTGACATGCATTTGTGTTGCAATGAAGGTACATTTACAGCTCTTGATTGCTTAAAAGGTCATGAAACATTACAGAACACACAAGAACATGCCTTTGTAGATGTTAACAGGTAGCACACTGGAAGCAGTCTTATTTATATACTAATATAGTAAATATTCACTGTTGTCTGAGGTCTACTTTCGCATGGTTTTTACATTCAGAAACATCATAATGAATAAGTAATAGGCTATTTTCTGCCCTGGTTTTGAGCCTCTCTCAAGAAACGCTCGGTTTTTATGGGCGTACTGCACTGAAGACTTGGAAGTAAACGCCCACTGCTATGATTGGATAAGCTTTGCATATATAATTTCGGCTCCCCCATGAGTACGCCTGAGGCATTGTTTTGAAAGCGTGTGGGGAAACGGCAACCGGAATGATTCGTCCCTCAGGGCTTGCAAAATGTCTTTATCAAACAAACACAATGATTTATTTCTCATCCACCCGCAATTAATATGAAGGTTATTTTATATTACTTGGCCCGCCCGATCGGTGGATATACGCGCATGCCAAGTATATTGCAGACAGCATGATCAAAACTTCAGCGATTGTATTTTTCCTTCAAATATCAAGTCAAGAAAGTGAACAACGCACATCAAGAAAGGAATGTTATTTCACTATTTAAGATGATACGTATTGGTAGCCCGTCTGGAAACCACATAGCCCCGGGACGTTGGGCTTTGCGAGCCCAGTGTTTAGTTATGTTTAGTTAGACATGTACACAATGTAACATTGTATTTGATCTCTAACAATCCAAAAATATCACATATAAAACCATTTTTTACTCACATTAGTGTGTTGCTTCATTAATTCATGTAATCTCACCCTGTCTGCAAATCCAGTCTCTTGTTTACAAACGAATCCGTGGTTAAATGAACATACGTGCAATGTCTTCCCCGTGAGCTGGATATTCATTAAAAATAAAGTTCAACCACACATTCCCAATATTAGAATCCGAAGGAAGCTTATGCAGCGACTGTGTTCTTCCTCAACCAGGCACAGCGCAATATCTTGCTATCTTTGGCATGTTTATTGCTCCCGCGGTCCGTTTAGCTCCACGAGTCGGTGGGCGGGGCTACAGAATCAGCCGTACATATTTATCTGTTGAGGCACGATGACGTCAAGGGTCAACATATTCTGAGATCGAGTGTTTTCTAGGCCTGGTGTCAATAAAAAGTTAGTTGCCAAAGCAAGATTTCATTTAATATTTATTTTATTTTCGCTTTATTTAAATGAATGAAAACGAATGAAAACAATAACAACACTGGTTGGAAGACAATGTTGTCATCTGTTGTTTTTAAAATTTTAAGAGGAAAACTGTTCATTTTGGGGGTTACTTTCATCCTTAGAGTTAGCAATCATTTAACTTACTTATTATTAGGGGCCAAGCACCGAATGGTGCGATAGCACCTATTGTATCCGTTATTGTATGACAGCCCCTAGGACCATTGTATGACAGCCCCTAGGACCACATGGTAGAAAGTTGTGAAATTTGGCACACTTATAGAGGACAGTGCAAACATTCACCACAGCAAATTTGGAGTCTCTAAATCAATCCCTCTAGCGCCACCAACTGTCCAAAATGTCATTTACATTTATGCTAATAACTTATGAACCACAAAATGAAATCCTCTGATTCCTTGGCTCAAGCCGATTCGATTGCACCCTATGATGTTATTTTCCGTAGTGAAATCCTACTTTTCGAATTCCAGACGGTTTGCAGACGGTTTGTCCGGTTTTCACAAAAATCAAATCAGATCATCTTCAGACCATGCTGGCAAAAAAAGTTATTAAAAGCTTTTTGATAAACCCAACCATTCTCGAATAATGCGTGAACAAATTCAACGAAGAGCACACCAAATTGCGTGGCCACATGCAGTAAAACTAGTAATTTCTGATTAAGTGCATAATTTCCCATTTTGGCTATTGTGGGTGTCGACCATTTTTAATTTGTGTATAGTGACAAAATGCAGTATGTGTCATTGGGACCATACCCTGAAGGTACTCAAAAAAAAAGTTTAGAGATAAAATTTATAATGAAATTTCTAAAAATGTTAACAACTTTTGATTCATTTTGCTTATTTTAATGATACAGGTCTGGATAGATTCCATGGATCATGTGGAGAAAAATTAAACCAATTATGCCATATTTGCTCAAACTTGCTATCCGCCATCAACTCGTCCTAGATGGTTTGTCCGATTTTCACAAAGATCAAATTAGATCATCTTCAGACGATGCTAGCAAAAAAAGTTATCAAAAGCTTTTTGATAAACCCAACCATTCTCGAATAACACGCGAACGAATTCGACGAGGCTATATCTCCGCAACGCTTTAATGCATTCAGACCAAACTTGGTACATGTTATCCCAAGCATGACCTGAGGCTACATGCAGCGTTTCAGCACTGCGCCACCTACTGGCCAGGAGATATGAAAACTAATCCTTTTAGCGCATTGTTACGAAACTCGGTATGTGTCAACGGGACCATGCCCTGAATGTACTCAAACATTTTAGAGAGACAGTTATAATGAAATTTCCCAAAATACTTTTGATCAATTTAGATTATTTTAATGATCTGGTCGTGATAGATTCCTTGGGTCAGGCCGAGAACAATGATACCAATAATGTTATACCAATTAAATTACCATATTTGCTTCAACTTGCTATCCGCCATTTTGAATTTCTTTGAAAGCCTACTTTTTCAAACTCCTCCTAGACCGTAGGTCTGATTTCCACCAAAATTGGCTCAGATCATCTTCAGACCATGCTGGCAAAAAGTCATCAAAAGCTTGACTAAGATAGACCAAACCGCTCTCAAGTAACGCATCAATGATTTGTTGCATTCCAAGCAGATTCTGAGCCTGTAACTGCAACGCTTTGGCAATTTGACACCAAACTTTTTATGTGTCATTGTCATATTTGACAACATTACAAGTTAATCATATTACAATGATTGTATTTGTGATTTTTCAGCCATTTTGATCTAATCTAAAAAACATCTTTACTGTTGCAGTTTTTCTGAAGCTTCCAGCCATACTTGCATGTCACATTGTTCCTTTTTGTGCTTGGTGCAAGCAATTGCTGCTTGCAGCTATATATATATATATATATATATATATATATATATATATATATATATATATATATATATATATATATATATATATATAATTTTTTTCTTTAAATTTGCTAAACCTATTAGGTATCAACGGACTAAAGCCAGTTGAAATACTGGGTTTCACGATGCTTTAAAGGAGTCAAACTGGGTATTATAGCACATTTAAAAACTGAAATTCAAAGTTCGAAAGTGCTTTACTGGTAACACAGGCAAATTAACAAGAAGCATGATTGTTTGTGTTCATGTATTCTTGCATAACCCAGACTCCATCCTAACCGAGATTGACTGTCGTATCCTGCCCTGTCTGGATCAGCTCAGTGTCTGACTGAGACATTTACCTTCTCCTTGATGATTAGATCCAAGAGCATCACCCAGAACCAGAGCAGAAAGAGCCTCCACCTTCCCCTCCCCTCCAAGATGATCACACCCTTCTACTTCCAGCGGTGAGTCACTTCCTGTTTCTCCCTCTTGTCTGCATTTTACATCTGTTTATTATCGTCCAGCGAAATATTTAATGTTTAATATAAGAATAGTACATTCAACTTTATCCACATACGTACATACAGTATACTCACATACAGCAAAATATAGCAACTTTCAGTTGTTTATACCGTCACTCCAGAAAAGCTGCATCTTTTATCCAAACCTTCAATGACATCTGCTGGTATCTTTTCTTTCGCTTGGCAATATTACTGTATGAAAACTCCTTAATTTAAAAAAATATATATATATCAGTTTCTGTAAGGCCTATTGATTTTTTTTTTGCACACGAGCTGTCAAAACCCGCCAGATTGAAGCTGATCAATATTCATACTGAGTACAAATTTCTAATTCATCAAGTCTGCTTATATAGTATTGATTTTTTTTCTCTCTGGATGCCTTGAAAAGAATCTGATTAGCCTTTGCCAGCAGTCTAAAACAATGACAGACTATCGTAAGAGCAAGCCGAACTCTTTAACTTTTTTTGTCTTTTTGAATAGAACTATGGGAAATGAGGGCATTTACTGTAAATATATTGTGGAACCCGTATTCCCATAATTTCTGTAAAAAAAAACCATATAATTAAAAACAACCCAAATAGTTTGTAAGGAATATGAAAGACCATATTTTAACAGATTTTGTAAGCAAAATACTCAAAGCACTTGTTGCTTTCCCAATTGAATTTCTTTAAATTCTTTTTCGGTGGAAGATCTCACCTCATGACAAATATACAGTAAATAGACAGACAGGATAAACCACTTTATGAGATTCCTCCGTGTTTGAAAGGCCATATTTCCCCAGTGATCCCCGACTACTTATAGTTGAAAACATATCTTTTGTAGTGAACTCGATTTCAACTTCTGACCTAGTTTAGCTAGTCAGACCATTAAACTTTGTTAGCAAAGAAAACTTGTTGAATATGTCCCTGCTTAGATAATATGTGGTTTTACATTAATAAAGCTAAATTCACACAGCTTGTTATACATTTATTTTTTCACAGTCAGACAGACAGAGACAGACAGACAGACAGACAGACAGACAGACAGAGAGAGACAGAAAGAGACAGAAAGAGACAGACAGACAGAGAGATAGACAGAGACAGAAAGAGACAGACAGATAAAGACAGACAGATGACAGACAGACATACAGGCCGATCGACCAACCGACAGATAGACAGAGAGAGAGAGACAGACAGACAGACAGACAGACAGACAGACAGACAGACAGACCGATCGTCTAAATGACAGACAGACAGAGCAATCGACCAAATGAAAGACAGACAGACCAAACGACAGACAGACAGACCAATCGACAGACAGACAGACCAAACGACAGACAGACAGAGACAGACCAAACGACAGACACACCAAAGGACAGAGACAGACAGACAGACAGACCAATCGACCAAACAACAGACAGACAGACAGACAGACAGACAGACAGACAGACAGACAGACAGACAGACAGAGAGACAGACAGACAGACAGACAGACAGACAGACAGACAGACAGACAGACAGACAGACACAGACAGATATATATACAGACAGACAGACAGATAGATAGATAGATAGATAGATAGACAGACAGACAGACAGACAGACAGACAGACAGACAGACAGACAGACAGACAGACAGACAGATAGATAGATAGATAGATAGATAGATAGATAGATAGATAGATAGATAGATAGATAGATAGATAGATAGATAGATAGATAGATAGATAGATAGATAGATAGATAGATAGATAGATAGATAGATAGATAGATAGATAGACCAAACGACAGACAGACAGATAGATAGACATTTTGTTTAAAATATAAGTTTACACCCAGTTCATTATTAGTCATGTTAGTCTTATGTTCACAACTCCACCTTGCAGTATGAAAATGCTGTGTTTTATATTGGCTGGTTTTATTCCCATCAGGAGCTGCCCCAGGTTCACTTATAAAATAATGCATGCAGTCTTGCTCCACTAGCACAAGACTGTACTGTAATTTCCTCACACCCGCACACACATACAGACATGCCGCGGGCTCTGGTGTGTGTTTTGTGAGCGTGGCGGTAGACAGACTCTGAATGCAGGCACCTGAGCTGTTGGGCAGAATAACAGGATGCTCTGTGCAAGTTTTAGCATCTCCATCATACAGGATGGTAGTCCACAGGGAACGGCCTTCCTGTTTTAGGGCCACAGGCGGGTCACGGTGCAGAGTGGGCCCACAGTGACACCTAGTGGAGCACCGTATCTGCATGTGTGCTGGGGTTTTTCTGTGTTGCTGTCCCATTTTGTTTTTATTTGTAGTGTATAATTGTTTTGCTTTTGTTTTGTGCTTTTTTGTTTTAGTTTATTTTGTGCCTTTTGTATTCAACTTATAGTATAAAATGGATAGAAACAATTCAGAACTAGAAGGAAGCTTTGGTAAATATTGTGAGCCAGATTTGACCTTGCAGTGTTTGCCCATGGAAAATTGTTGCTATAGGGTATTTGTGGGTGGTTGCCAGGGCGTTGCCAGATGGGTGCTAGGGTATTTTTTAGTGGTTGTCAGGGTGTTGCTAAAAGTTTAGTTAATAGTTGCCATGACATCTGTTTGGTTTATAGTGTTCGGGGTGGTTGCTAGGTGGTTGCGTAATGGCCCAGGTCAGAACTGGATGGTTGTCAGGGTGTTGCTAGACTGTTGCTATGGTCTTCTGGTTGATTGCCAGGGAATTTTCTATATGGTTTCTAGGATATTTTGGGTAGTTGTTAGGGTGTTGCTTGACTGTTGCTATGGTGTTCTGGGTGATTGCCAGTACATTTTCTATATAGTTGCTAGGGTATTTTGGGTGGTTGTCAGGGTGTGATTTGACTGTTGCTATGGTGTTCTGGCTAGGGCATTTTCTATATGGTTGCTAGGGTATTTTGAATGGCTGTCAGGATGTTGCTAAAAGTTTGCTAGGGAGTTCTGGGTGGTGACCATTGCATTGCTACGGTAATTTGAATAGTTACTAGGGTGTTTCTATTTGGTTTATAGGGTGTTCTGTGTGGTTATCATGGCATTGTTAGATGGTTGCTAAGGTTTTGGATAGTTGCCAGGCCATTTCTGTTTGGTTTTTAGGCTGCTCTGGGTGTTTGCTAGGTGGTTGTTTACTAGCCCAAGTCAAAATTGCTAACATTATGACTATTTTTTCTCACCATTTTATCGTCTGCCAGACAGAAAAATTGGGTGGTTGTCAGGGTGTTGCTAGACGGTTACTAGGGTGTTCTAAGTGGTTGTCAGGGTGTTACAAGTTGGCTGCTAGGGTGTTCCGGGTGGTTGTTCAATGGCCCAAGTCAAAAGTGTTCAGGCTATGTCCACACTACTTTTTTTTTTTTTGTATCAACCCGCAGTCAAAAGTCGTATATTTAATTGCTTAGAAAGGCACACTTCTCTGAAAGATTTGAGGTCCGTAGCACAAGCCGTGTGCTTTTTTCCCCCCAAATATGCCTGAAAATCCAGTGATGCTCAGAATACGTTTAGCCGTGAAGGGAAATATTTTGATCCAGGTTTGATCCAGCCTGCATCGCATCCCAATACGGTCCTCTACATAGTTCCATCTTTCTTCTTAAATAAATGCCAAAAAGCTCAGTTAATGTACGTTTTTTCTGTATATATGTTCAAAGAAGTAAACATCACAAATGTCTTTTAGTCCTTATATTGAATCTTCCTTTTTGTTTTACGCTTGAGCTACACCGAACACACCTGCCATCAACTCTCTCTCCAGCTATTGGCGACACCTCTCACTCTGACCCCACTTTCGTATAGAGTTTTTTCTTTGACTTGCCTCACTGCACTGTCAAGGTCATGAATAACTATCCGCCAGTCCTGGATTCCAACAGCTTATTCAAACCTGTAGACCTCCATAGCGGGCATGTACACCGCTCAGCTGGCCTTGACAGACAAAGGCAGAGTCAGGCTGTCGGGATTGGATGGCGTATCTGTTTATGTAGGCGGCGTGTGGGTGGATACTTGAGATAGGCAATCACCGCAGATATGTTCTGCAAATTCAGCCTCTCAAGGCCATTTTCCCCGACAACAGGTGCTTTCAAGCAATCAAGGCTGCGTTTTTGTTAATTCTTCGCATTTGAATAGCATACTAATGTAAAGTCAACACAATACCTGTCTCTCGAGCATCCGTCACGTGTAAATACATTTGTGTCCCTCACAAGGTCACGTTTTTGGTTTGTCATGCCTGTTTTGGAACTGCATACTCAATGTAAACTGTGACGGTCTCAATTTCTGCAAACCGAGACAGCTTCATTAGCACCTGCGCTATCAGCGGTTATTTACTGCGGTTCTGAGCTCTACGGACTCAATAACGCTCCTGCTGAGCTCTGATAAGAGACTCCAGTGGCTCGCTGAGGAGAAGAGAAGGATGGAAAGAGGGGAGGCATTTTGTGTAAACAGGGTCTGCCGGGCTGCTTTGAACACTGCAGATGAACTGTATCTGTTTACAGCAGCTCAGTGCACGAGAGAGGGATGCAAACAGACAGGGAAAGGAAGAAGTTGAAGAAAGAATAATGGAAAAGAAGTCTGAGCGTCATTGAACCAGTGCAATTCCTTAATAGATCTTGAGAAATTGTGTGTAAATATTGCATTTTCATCTTGAATCTTTTTTCTGCATATATTCCAATGCGGCAACTTTTGATTCTGAGACATTTTATGTTGTTCTTTCTTATCAGCTAGTTGCTTAATTGGATATTTGACACAAAAATAAAAATGCTGTCATTATTTACTCATGTTGTTCTACACCTGTATGTCTTACATTACCGTTCATGGTCAATAAGATTTATTTAAAAAAAAAAAGAAGAAATGAATACTATTAATAATATTATCTATTAATACTAATATTATTCAACAAGGGCACATTAAATGGATCAAAAGTGACAGTATAGACATTTACACAAAAAAGACATTTCAATGCTGTTCTTTTTAACTTTCTATTCATCAAAAAATCTTGAAAAGTACAATGGCTTCCACAAAATTTTTAACTGTTATCAACATTGATAATTCTAATAAAAGTTTATTGAGAAGCAAAACATCATATTAGAATGATTTCTGAAGGATCATGTGACACTGAAGACTGGAGTAATGAAAAAAATTAGAATAAAAAAAAAAAAAAAATTATATATATATATATTTACAGCTGCCCTTAATGATTGTTTTGGGAATCGATTAATTGGGCGATTATTCTGGCCACCACAAAATGTTTTACCAGATTAAACGATTAATCGGCAGAATAATCGGGCGATTAATCGATTACCAACATAATCATTAGGGACAGCCGTAATATATATATATATATATATATATATATATATATATATATATATATATATATATATATATATATATATATATATATATATATATATATATATATATATATATATATATATATATATAAACGATTAATCACCCGATTAATCGATTACCAAAATAATCATTAGGGGCAGCCGTACTATGTATATACAATATATATATATATATATATATATTACGGCTGCCCCTAATGATTATTTTGGTAATCGATTAATCAGGCGATTATTCTGGCGATTAATCGTATAATCTGGTAGTTTTTTGTGGTGATAAAAAAGACCTAAGCCTTTAACATGATTAAAAATACATATATAATAACAATGAAGCAATAATTGGTTAAAATAAAGTATCAAAAAATAGAACTAAACCGTTAAAATACATAATATATATATAAACGATATAGATTCAAAATGATTTCTGAAGGATCATCTGACACTGAAGACTGGAGTACTGATGCAGAAAATTCAGCTTTCCACATCAGTGAAAAAAAAAAGTAAATATATTAAAATAGATATAGAACAGTTGGTTTTGTAGTTTTGTTCAAATAAATGCAGCCTTGGTGAGCATAGGATTGTGGATCGTGGATAAAACTGTTTTTGTCCATACAATCAGTCAATTTGTGTCAATGGGGTCCCAAACAAATAAAACAATTTTCCAAATATCTTCTTTTGTGTTGCACAGAGGAAAAATGATGCAGGAATTTTCATTTTTGGTTGAACTATCCCTTTGAATTCTTCTATGAAGACTCCATTCCTCCATTCTCTGACACTGTTTTATGAGCTCAATGCTTACTAATGGCCCTGTCTATCTCCCCATCTGAGGAGACCTTACACTGAGCTGTCATTATATAAATCAGGGGGTAGAACACGGACTGAATAATAGCAGGGTCAGAGGTCATCTGCTTCCCTCCTACAATGATCCTTTTTTAATCTGCATTTTGTTCCATTCGTTTATGCTACCAGTGGTTCGATTTGTCACTCTCAACCTCAAAAATTCAATTTCCGTCCATGGGCTCCATGTCTGGGGCCTCAGATAGAGTTTCTGGCAGCATTTTGATTGTAATCACTCACTCAATTGAATGTATACACCATTCTCTGTATAATTTAGAAAGTGGATCTGTATGTAAATGGCTGAGGAAGCACTACAGCACAATGCAACATTGATTCGGACATGTTGGGCCAAGTGGTGTAGAGTCAGTAAAAAGAAAAAGCAATCAGAGTAATGAACTCCTACACAGTCATTCATTTTAAACCAATTCTGTTAAGTGTGACTGCATGTGCTATAGGTTTGACTAACCCCATATGACCACTAAAGAGGTCAGCAGACTAGACTGTAAGCATGCAAAATGATCTCGGAGTATGAAACAGGATGTCAAACTTGACGTAAAATATTACAATTAATTAAGCAAAACCTCACAAGCTTGAGCAATTAGTACAGCGTTAAGTGTGATATACAGTAGATGACTGAATGAGTGAACGATTCCATGAATGATTTAGTGAATTTCTCATAAATACAGTCACTCATTAATTCCTTTTTTCTATCAGTGAATCAATTAAATGAACGATTTAATGACCCATTCATAGAGACAGTCACTTGTTTTGTTCCTGAATAAATCAATGTTTTGAATAAATCGGTTGGGTTAATGATTCACTGACTCGCTCATAAAGACAGTGGCTGTGTCCGAAATCGACCCCTATATCCTCAAATAGGGCATTATTTGAGGGGACAGCCATTTGTAGTGGTGTCCGATAACATTAGTATACAATATATAAACACAATATGATATACAACGGTTATCGAGTGCACTCATTCTATCCCATAATGCACTGCAATAACAAGTGTACAGCTGATGTATGCTCAACAGCTGTCCAAATTCATTTACTCGTATTCATTCACTCCTTCAAGTGAACTATATTAGTGGACTAACGTAGGAAATAGTGATTGAGGGTTTAGGGGGCATTTTCGGATTCAGCCAGTCATTTGTTTTAATCCTGAATGAATCAGTGTTTTGAATGAATTGGTTGAGTTAATGATTCAGTGACTCACTCATTAACACAGTCACTTGTTTTGTTTCTGAATGAATCAGTGTTTTGAATGAATCGGGTGAGTTAATGATTCAGTGACTCACTCATAAAGACAGTCGCTTGTTTATTCCTGAATAAATCAGTGTTTTGAATGAATTGGGTGAGTTAGTGATTCAGTGACTCACTCATAAAGACAGTCACTTGTTTTGTTCCTGAATGAATCAGTGTTTTCAATGAATTGGTTGAGTGAATGATTCAGTGACTCACTCATTAGGATAGTCGCTTGTTTTGTTCCTGAATTAATCAGTGTTTTGAATGAATCGGTTGAGTTAATGATTCAGTGACTCACTCATAAAGACAGTTGCTTGTTTGTTCCTGAATAAATCAGTGTTTTGAATGAATTGGGTGAGTTAGTGATTCAGTGACTCACTCATAAAGACAGTCACTTGTTTTGTTCCTGAATGAATCAGTGTTTTCAATGAATTGGTTGAGTGAATGATTCAGTGACTCACTCATTAGGATAGTCGCTTGTTTTGTTCCTGAATTAATCAGTGTTTTGAATGAATCGGTTGAGTGAATGATTCAGTGACTCACTCATAAAGACAGTTGCTTGTTTGTTCCTGAATTAATCAGTGTTTTGAATGAATCGGGTGAGTTAATGATTCAGTGACTCACTCATAAAGACAGTTGCTTGTTTGTTCCTGAATTAATCAGTGTTTTGAATGAATTGGGTGAGTTAATGATTCAGTGACTCACAAATAAAGACAGTTGCTTGTTTGTTCCTGAATTAATCAGTGTTTTGAATTAATCGGGTGAGTTAATGATTCAGTGACTCACTCATAAAGACAGTCACTTGTTTTGTTCCTGAATGAATCAGTGTTTTCAATGAATTGGTTGAGTGAATGATTCAGTAACTTACTCATGAAGATAATCAATTGTTTTATTCCTGAATGAATCAGTGTTTATGAACCAGTCATCTGGGTTAACGATTCAGTGGCTCATTCATAAAGATAGCTGCTTGTTTTGTTCCTGAATTAAGTGTTTATGAACGAATCAGCTGATTGGAGATTCAGATTAAATTAGAGGACAAACTAACCATTGTATAATAAATAATAATGAATTGAATACTCTGAAATTCTATGTATATGCTATTCACATTATTATGAATGGAAATGAAATCTCACAAACCAATTGTACTAATGCATGACTTCCTTCAAGCATAGTACACTGAGATTATGACATCTGACTTGATGTCGGCATCAGTTGTCAACAAACAATATTGATATCGAAAGATGGGATATCTGCTGCTTTAATGGAGGTGCCCACTAATGCATTTTCTAATAAAGACGTGGATCATACAGCCACAGGCTTTGAGAGAGCACTGATCTGAATCAGATAACCGGCCGCAGACCTGCCAAAGTATCAAACATAAATCACATCATGCTTTTCGCCTTCCTATCAATCTCCCAGACTGCCCGGCGCCTCCTTCCTGGCTTCACCCCAGGTGTCCTTCTTACGGTTTGTTATATTACACTGGCCTACTGATCTAGATATCTCGTCTCAATTAGCCAGGTGGTCTGCACAAAATACAAGTCGGTCCGCAAACAATTTGGGTTGGAAAAGTTGTCCTTGGTTCAAAAATCATTTAATTTAATGAAAATAGTTGCAAATAAAAGTTTACTTCAAAAAGCACGTTTCAAAGCCGTCCTTTGATCGAAACCTTCTGCCTTTTGGGCATGAAAACCATTAGTTTTTTTTTTTTTATCAGCAGTCAGGCGTGTGTAAATGTCAGATTTGGTGTACGCCATTAGGTGCTGCGTGTTTCGCGCTGTTGAAAGGTCACATGAGCCTTGTGGGAAAAGCAGACTGCAACAGATGCTTTTGAACATGGTAAAGTGCCGCTTGTCGGGGATTTGAGAGATTTACATTGGATTCTGGGTAGTTAGTGCACTGAATGTAAAAAAAAATATGTATATTACAGTCCCCTCCTTGTGAGTATTTAAATCAAATGTACGTTCAGTCTCCTCGGGTTATGTCAAGGTATTTTCCCTCACTAAATTTCACATTTGGTTTTCCTGTTCTCACCCAGTTTAGAAGGAATTGCTGAAGGGGAGTCGACGTGTCCTTCAACAAAAGCTGCTGTCCTTGACACACACACACACACTCCACTCAAACATGCTCACTTTGCTGACGAGGCATTACTGAGATCTTGCCTAGCCAGTCCAGCCCACTTGGGAATCAATTGATTTAATTCAAGTAGTGCTGTATGCCATATCCAAAGGCAAACAATGGAGTGTAGTTGGATTTAAGCAGTGATAATGATGTTTAAGAGTAATAGATGTGAATTAGGATCAGTCATTGAAGCTCATATGTGCACGATCACATCCAATAAACATGATTTCACCAAACAAATGAGATTATCAGCACTGCAATTTTAAATTATTGGTGACAGGTCTTGGCTCAACAAAAATTTATTTTAGATTCTGTATATAGCGTATTTAATAATAATAGAATATATTCATAATGCACATACATTAGAGTACAATCTCAAAACAGGTGTAATTTTTTCTGGTTGTTAAAGATTATTTGAACATTATGATACAATAAATATAATATACCATAATGTAATTTAACATAGTATAATATAATAATTATATTTTATATACTTTTTGAACAATTCAATATTTTTTATAAATTATATCCATATCATATTAATATATAATGTATACATGACATTTTAAAAATTTAGACAGAAAAGAAATGAATAAAATATATTAAATATAACAAAAATAAAATGTTAAAAATTATATATATAGTAACCTAATAACAGTGTATATTTTATATTATCTAAATAAGTGCGGAGATAAACATTACAAGTTGATCTCTCCTTCCTGTTAAAGGAAGAGGATGTGGATCTGACCGATGCATTAAAAATTCATCTGGCTTTCAGATTGTACACACACACTCTCTCTCTCTCTCTCTCTCTCTCTCTCACACACATAGAAAAGAAAAACAGACGCTTGTGTTCAGCTGTTTCATACCCTCATGTGAATCGCCTGGCAGGGGGTGTGATTCTTTATATTGAACATTAATATGAATGAGACACTTTGGAACAGATTGCTTTTCTGTGGAGTCTCATTTCTGTGAGCTCTTATAGACATTGATGGGACTTTTATTTTTGCAGGCAAATAAATGTGTATTTTAGTTGTTTTTATTCAGGATAATGTCCTCGAATGTATTGCTAGTTCTCTGTATGCGCGGCACGTTTTATGAAGTGGAACGGTGACATTTTGGTCTGTATCTCACATAAAACTATCATATGACTCCAAAAGATTTGGATGTAGTGTACAAACCGGATGGAATTTTTATGATACTTTTCCTTTAAGAAACCCAGAAACAGCGGGTGTATAAATCCATCCTTTCCTTTTTCTTCACAAACACCCTTCTTTGTGTCATGTGCACACACACCCTCATCGGTACCTCCATTAACACATCCAGGCGCCTGTCACTAGGAGGGCACGAGTCGACAGGAAAAGTGTGAGAGAGAAAATGTGCAGGCTGTTTTAAAATCAAAAGGTCTTCCAGTCCAGACTGAAAGAGATAAAATGAATGGGTGAATGAAACCTGATTCAACTGGTTCATTTGTAGAAGTTCATGTTATTTATTACCCTATAGGATTTTCCCTGTTCTTTTGAAATCATTCAAAAATTGGCATGGTTGACATCTCAGGCATTTTGGCCGAGATATCCTTTTCCAAACCAATGACTTAAACCTGTTTGGAAACTTCACTTCAATTAGTCCATAGTTCATAGCATGTTATTGAATATGGCAATGTTAATGTATTTGGTCTTGGCGGACTAGATTTGCTATGCTGCAGCCAATACTGCCAAGTAAGGCCAGTAAGAGCTGTGTGTGTAAACCTCACTGCCCAGGCCTCAAGAGACGCACTAGCAACTGACGCTAGCTGCTGCGGTCTTTAGCGTCCCAGTTAGAGTGTCCGTCCCCTACGCCATCGACCCCGGTTCGAATCCCAATCGGAGTGGGTCGTGTAAGACCGGTTACATTTGGTGCCATGACCCGGATGGAACTGAGGTTTAGGGGAGTGAGTGTAACGGACGTAGGCCAGTAAGAGCTGTGCATGTAAACCTCACCTTCCTGGCCTCAAATTTTAAGTGTCCTTGTTAGCATGCCCATCTCTCTCAGAGTGGGTCGAGTAGGATCGGTTATATTTGGTGCCATGAGCAAGATGGGAGCGAGGTTTAGGGGGGTGAGTGTAACGTAGGATAGTAAAAGAAAAACCTCACTCCCCTGGCCTCAAAAGGCGCACTAGCAACTGATGCTAGCGGATGCTGTCTTTAGCGTCCTTCTTACCGCGCCTGCCTCCGACGCCAGAGACCCCGGTTCAAATCCTGCTCAGAGTGGGTAGAGTAGGACCAGTTACATTTAGTGCCATGACTCGGATGGGAGAGAGGTTTAGGGGGGTGAGCGTAACGTAGGACAGTAAGAGCTGTGCGTGTAAACCTCACTCCCCTGGCCTTAAGAGGCGCACTTCCGACTGACGCTAATGGCTGCGGTCTTTAGCGCCCTTGTTAGAGCATCTGGCTCCCACGCCGGAGACCCCAGTTTGAATCCAGCTCTGACTGGGTCGAGTAGGACCGATTATATTTGCTTCTATGTCCCGGATGGGAGTGAGGTTTAGGGGGGCGAGTGTAACGTAGGCCAGTAAGAGCTGTGCGTGTAACCCTCACTCCCTTGATCTCAATAGGCGCACTAGCGTATGACACCAGCGGCTGCAGACTTTGCTAGTGGCCCACATCCCACTCCAGAGACCCCGATTCAAATCCCGCTCTGAGTGGGTCGGATAGGACCGGTTACATTTGGTGCCATGACCCAGATAGGAATGAGGTTTAGGGGGGTGAGTGTAACATAGGACAGTAAGAGCCGTGTGTGTAAACCTCACTCCCCAGGCCTCAAGAGGTTATCGACTGCAGTCTTTAGCCTTCTTGTTAACGCCCGCCTCCCACGCTGGAGACCCCAGTTCGAATCCCACTCGGAGCGGTTTGAGTAGGACAGGTTACACCTATTGTGATATATATCCGAGTGAAACGCTGCTCAAACAACAACAAAAATAATATAGCAAGACTTGATTTCGTTCATTGGGAATTGATTGGATGGTTGTGGTTTGCTATTGGTCGATCTCACACGATTGCCCCGCCCTCACACCAGTAAACACGTCATCAGTGAAGAAAAGAGATGATGCTGCAAGAGGGAGGGGAGAGTTATTTTGATTAGAATGCGAAGGCACATGAATTGGATAAATCATTTATAATAAATACTGCAATATTCCATAAAAAAATTGTCCATTTTGATTTAATGGTGACTTTAAACGTATTTTGATTGTGTTGTGACCTCACTAAAGATATATGTGAGTTTTAAAAACGTATGCAATTATTAAGTCAAAGAATATGATGTGTGTTAAAAATAGAAAAAAGTGAGCCAAAAAGCATACAGGAAAGGACATAGAGAACGACAAATGAAGCGAAAAAGACAGAGAGCATCTCGGTGAAGAAGACTCTGGAGACGTCGCCCCGTTCTGAGGGTAATTGAGCTCTGTGTGGTGGCAGACTCAGTCCTGTCAGTCTTCTGAAGCCCCATTTGCTGTGTTTAGTAGGTTGTGTGCTGAATACAGATGCAGGGATAAAAAGACAGCACAGACCGTACGGCACACCGCAATCACCGGCCAATCTAGTGTCAGAGCCCTCTTACCCCGTCTGTCAGTCTCTCTCTCCCCTCACATCCAGATCCGCCCTGGTCTGATGGAAGCCGATCGGCTGAGCCTGAGGTAGCGAGTGTTCTGCTGGTCTGAATGTGAAATGAAGGTTTTCTAAACGGTCCCCTTCCTGTTCGATGCAGTTTGCTCTTGTCGTCTCTTTCAGAGCACATAGCTGCAAGGAGAGAGTGAATAATTCATTAGGAATTAGTCGGTTTGGAGGAGTAATATTTACCTTATTGGATCTCGCTTATTATGTTTAATATTTTAAGCCTGAGAGGGAAGTCTGGGAAAAAACATCCAAATACTTGCCCAGACTTCCACAAATAAAATAAAAAACAAGATATGCAATTCATTTTTATTAATTAAAAAGAAAAAAAAAGTATTTCACTTTGCCATAAGAATAAAATAAGCCACATCTTTGGCATTGGTTTGTTCTTTTTTGTTTTCGTCTGACTGGTAGTCAATTTTCACATGATCAAGTGTTCGTATGGTTGAAAAATTCTCTGCAGTACTCTTGATTGGTTTTAGCCTGCGGAGTTGCCATAGCAATACAAGTTAGAGAGAAGAATCATTTGATGAATTCACATTGTTATTTTTAAATGCAAGTAATTTGAAGAAATTAAAAACCCAAACAATAGCAATTATTGCCTCTTTTTTATTCAAAAAAGAAAGCTGTTTTGGTTCTAAACTAATTGCATATTGTTATTGGACTCAGCATGGCTGTTTGCAGCAGAATTGCTTTTTGTCTCATGAGAGTGATGTGATAAACAGACTCATCTGGATGTGATTGACACACACACACACACACACGCACACACACACATACACAAGATAACACAGGAATAAATTACATTTTAAAATATATTTAAATACATTTTAAATAATAATTAAAACAGATAATAATATAAGCAGATAATACTTGTATTTTGTTTAATTAAATATAAAATATGTTTTTACTTGACTATTTCCCACCTTCTTTTTGTAACCTTTCTGTACCTTTAAAATTGTATATGCAAATGACCTGTTATGATTGGCTAACCATATAGTATGTTAATTTCATCAAGACTTTCTTTTGCAGCCTGGTTTTTAAAAAAAATATTTTTTTCATTGTGTCCTTTAAAGCACAACCATAATATTCAAAGTTCATTGTTGTCAGATGATCGTCTAATGATTCACGGTGGCACTTAATGAATATTAATATGTGGTAACCTTTGTCATGGGGAGAGGAACACATTGTATTTGGAAGTGTACAGGTGTCGTGCTGAGCTGACAGCCACTCTCAGAATAAGAAACAAGCTCCTCACAGCATGAGCAGAAGTCATTAGCAGTCGCTGCTCATCAATCTCCTGCTACAGACCCCTGTGCCACAGTCCAGACCACAGCCTTTGGGTTTGTGGCATTGATTTTACATGGCCTTTCAGGAAACAGGATGGCGCTCTTTTAAGACAAAATAGCTAGAAAATTCAAACATTTAAAAATAGTTTGTGCTCAAATGAATTTCATGTGTTTCCCTTTGGCCAGTACTAGTGGTCTTTTACTTTATACTGACACCTTTATCTGTATAAATGTAGCATCAGTGAGATTGAGCAAGTATTATTCGGCTGGTCATGTGATCTCAACATAGCGGCCACAGTGAGTGCTGTCATCAGTGGAGGATTGAGAAAAAAAAAAAACATGACCAACTGTATAGCAAAGGGCCCACCCATAAAAAGTTTTTTTCTGGGTCCAGGGTGAAATCAACTTTTGAGCGAGTTTGACAAGGGCCAAATTGTGATGGCTAGACGACTGGGTCAGAGCATCTCCAAAACTTGGATGGGATGTTCCCGGTCTGCAGTGGTCATTGGTGGCTCATTGATGCACGTGGGGAGCGAAGGCTGGCCCGTGTGGTCAAATCAAACAGGCGAGCTACTGTAGCTCAAATTGCTCAAGAAGTTAAAGCTGGTTCTGATAGAAAGGTGTCAGAATACACAGTGCATCACAGTTTGTTGCGTATGGGACTGCATAGCCGCAGACCAGTCAGGGTGCCCATGCTGACCCATGTCCACTGCCGAAAGTGCCAACAGTGGGCACGTGAGCATTACCTGGGTAACACATTGCACCAGGATGCACTATGGGAAGAAGGCAAGTTTGTTGTTCTGCTGGGAAACCTTGGGTCCTGCCATCCATGTGGATGTTACTTTGACACGTACCACCTACCTAAGCATTGTTGCAGACCATGTACACCCTTTCACGAAATTCCCTGGTGGCTGTGGCCTCTTTCAGCAGGATAATGTGTCCTGCCACAAAGCAAACAATGGTTCAGGAATTGAGTTTCAGGAGCACAACAACGAGTTTTAGGTGTTGGCTTGGCCTCCAAATTCCCCAGATCTCAATCCAATCGAGCAATTTGAGCTACAGTAGCTCGCCTGTTTGATTTGACCACACAGGCCAGCCTTCGCTCCCCACATGCATCAATGAGCTGCCAATGACCACTGCAGACCGGGAACATTCAATCCATTTTGTCCATGAAATTCCCCATAAAACATGAAAACACAATGTGTTTGTATATTTTTTTTATATTTCATATTTAATGTACATTTCATATTGTACATTTATATTTAAGTTTTGTTTTCTATCAGTGTTTCTGTGATCTTGATCAACATGAGTGTTGTGCTTTCTCTTTAACAATTGCCACAAATGTTGCCAGGCAGGATTTGTGTTGTGGTAACCCGAGGTCAGGTTGCTAACAGAGTCAGAGCTGTCTCTTCATCCAGCCATTCGTTCACCTATTTAATATTCCTGACAAGATCTCAGAACCTTTCAGCCTCATGCAGAACCCTGAGAATCCACAGAATGAACCTGCGAGCGAACAGGTAACCTGTTAACAGATTCTGGTGGTCTGATATCCTTTACTGCTGATCTCAGAACAGGTCTTTGCATATGATGGTTTATGATAGAATGGAGAGAAAACTGGGTCTTAGTTGAGTGAAATGATCGAGAGAGGTTAAACAGGGAGTGTTTGTTTGAACGAGATGGGTTGGTGGTAGTTGGACTTCTGTCCTGTTTGCATTATATTGGGGCAAAACCGTATTATATTTAGTTACCATAACAAACTGTGTTTGGAGATGAGTTTAAGACCTTCTTCCTATCTTCATGAAACACTCTATGTGGCCATGTTTTGGATTTTATGAGTATATGTAGTTTATTACTAACCATTTTTGAAAATGCAGAAATATTACAGGCCAGTGACGTGCTCTGTAAGTACTGGGATATACAATAATATACTGTAGCTTCATGTTTGTTGTCTAGGCTTAAAAAATTAGCTGTATTTTTACATTCTCTATGTGTTTATCTTTACATGGCAGGTATGTGTGTTATACAACCAAATTGTTACAATGGCATAATATACAATAGTCTCTACTGCATTTTGTCAGGATGTGTCGGCATGAAACAGAAGTTACATTAGTCTTTTCTTCCCTATTGTATGTATATGCGAGTGAAACGGCTTCTCAAACAAGAAGAAATGTAGGGCGGGATTTGATTTTGTCCATGGGGAGTTGATTGGACTGTTGTGGTTCGCTATTGGCCGATCTCATGTGAGTGACAGGTTGCCCCGCCCTCATGCCAATAAACACATCATCAGAGAAGAGAAAAGATGAGGTGCAAGAGGGAGAAGTTCTTTTTGATTAAAGTTTATGAGGCACATGAATTATGATGTGCACGAATAAATCATTAATAGTAAATACTGCAATATTCCATAAAATAAAATTTGTCAATTTTGATTTTTTTATAGTGACTTTAAACATGCTGTTTGTTTTTCCCCTCAGATGGAAAGGGATTCCTATGATTTGCCGTCACATGACGCCCTCTCAAAGATCCTCCAGGAGTATCTTCACCTCGTCAAAAATCCTAAAACTCAGAGCAGGACAGAATCTGTACCCCAGAAAAAGTCAAACTCTCAGCTCAACCGAACGTTTGATGTGCATTCAGCACAAAAAAGGTAAAGAATATAACATGATGCCTACTACAATTACCTGAATACTGTTTTTGGCTTTAGTTTGAACATATTATTTCTATTCACTTTGATTTGTTGCTGTAAATATTCATTTTTAGTTCATCACTACCTGAGTTCAGAAATGACCCTCATGCAGGAGAAGTCACTGAACATCAAACTAAAGTAAGTAATAAAACTGTAGATTTATATTTGTATGCTCCCTTATCCATAATATACGTTTCCCAGAAGTGTTGCCTTCCCTCAAAGGGACTTTCAAACTTATTCAGAACCAGACTTTTAGCTATGGGCATAGGTGTAGTTCACATTCCATCTTCGGCCTAAAGTATAATTCCATTTTAATGTGAACGCTTAGAATATGCATATGAATATGCAGAGTATGCATACATCCAAACGCATAGACTTTCAAATTATATAGTCCATTTGAGAGCATACGCAAACACAGCTGCTTGATGAGTGCGCGCTAGAAAGTTTAAAGATGAAGTGGGCAATGTTTTTGATTAACATTTATTATACTAGTTGAAACTCTCTTCACATCCTGATAGCAATCAATAACAGAAGTGGTCTAAATATTAAAACATGTACATATATCAATCTGTGGAAGTCTCAGAGCCAAAAATTTTTCCTACCTGCCTGTCAACATACGCATTTGCATACCTTCGTGCACCAGCTCGCGCAGTCATCAGTGTGTTTCATGACGCTATGCAGAGTTGTAGCAGACAATGGCAAACAAACAGCAGCCGCCTTTTACAGTTCCTCCTCAACCATAGACTGTAAAAAAAGATGGATGACGCACCTTCAATCTCTTCCATTGAAGCCACCGATGACATCTTGGGCTGATTTGGGTCCCAAGGCTATCCAGTAGTGAGCGTGAAGTGGAGCCGCGGTATCAAGTGTCCGACCCCTGTGTCTGAATATGCATAATTCCATGCTATACAGTAGGCGAAAAACAATATGTGAGCTGGGTAGTATTCATAAAACAGTAGGTGAAAAGCAGTAGGTGACTTACTACTTCTGGCGAGATTATGAAGTGTGCATTCACTGGACACTTTACTATACCATGAGGCCATGGGAGAGGATTTATGAATGGAAGTGAAGCAACGCAACTGACGCCGTAGGTCACATGATAGTGATAGATTTAGTACGTCTGAATTTCATTCATATTGCACACATTCATACTATATAAAAAGTACTTTTTTAAAGGTGTTATGAACTGGCTTTTAAAAAAATGTATACTGTTGAGGTCTACTTGTGATGTTCGCGTGGTTTTTACATTCAGAAACATCATAATGATTCAAGATTCAAGAGTTTTATTTGTCACATACACAGTTATATACACAATATACAACTGGCAGTGAAATGTAAACAGGTCCGCTCCATGGACAGTGCAAATAACAGTTACAAGAAATTAAAATAGAAATAGAATAAAATTAGAATAAAAAGTATTAACATAAGTAGAATTATAAATAAATCAAGTAAAAGATAAAAATAGGAAATAAGATAAAAATAAAAATATAAAAATAAAAATATAAAAAATATAAAAAAATAAGTGGATATGATAAGTGAGATAAACTGTAGACTTAGAAATAAGTGGTTAACATAAATATATATATATGTATATATAAAGAAGTATAATGTGCAAGGTTTATTACAGGTTGTTACGCAGTAACAATAGGAAAGTAAAGTGCAGTGCAATGGCAGTATGTGGATGTTAATGTTTAAACTGGATGTTTATGTGTGTGCGGGGGTGAAGTGAAGTCACGTGACTGAGTTCAGGAGTCTGATGGCCTGGGGGAAGAAACTCCTCCTGAGTCTTTCAGTCTTTGCCATCAGGCTACGGAAGCGCTTACCAGATGGCAGCAGGGTGAAGTGAGAGTTTGCAGGGTGATTAATGTCTCTGATGATTTTAGTAGCTCTACCTCTGCAGCGTTTGGTGTAGATGTCCTGCAGAGACGGGAGAGCTGAGCCTGAGATGCGCTCGGATAAGCGCACCACTCTTTGCAGGGCTTTGCAGTCGTGACTGGTGCTGTTCCCGTACCACGCTGTGATGCACTGAGTCAGGACACTTTCTATCGCCCCTCGATAGAAAGTTTTCAGGATGGCTGGTGAAACCCTGAATTTCCTCAGCTGGCGCAGGTGGTACAGTCTTTGCCTGGCTTTTTTCACCTGTGTCTGGATGTGTGTAGTCCAGGTCAGATCCTCGGAGATGTTCACACCCAGGTATTTGAAGCTGCTCACTCTCTCTACCGGTGTCCCGCTGATCATGAGAGGGGAGTATGACCGATGCTGTCTCTTCCTGAAGTCCACAATCAGTTCTTTGGTCTTGTTAACATTCAGAGAGAGACAGTTGTCCTGGCACCATGATGTCAGTTGCTCCACTTCGTCCAAGTATGCCGTCTCATTGTTGTTGGAGATGAGACCCAGGACAACAGTATCATCAGCAAACTTGATGATCGAGGTGGAGCTGTGTGTGGACAAACAGTCATGGGTGTAGAGAGAGTAGAGCAGGGGACTCAGCACACAGCCCTGTGGAGCTCCAACACTCAGGGTGATGGAGGTGGAGGTGAACTGGCCTACTCTCACCGCCTGGGGTCTGCCAGTGAGGAAATCTTCAATCCAGAGGCAGAGAGAAGAATTCAGGCCTAGATCCAGGAGTTTGTGTGTTAGCTTAATGGGAACTATGGTGTTAAAGGCTGAGCTATAGTCAATAAATAGCAGCCTGACATAGTTCCCACTTTTGCTGTCGATGTGAGTGAGGCAGGAGTGAAGGACGTGAGAAATGGCATCTTCAGTCGATCTATTGGGACGATAGGCAAACTGAAGAGGGTCCAAAGTGTCAGGAATGGAGGAGCAAATGTTGTTTTTAATGAGTCTCTCAAAGACCTTCATGACTAAAGATGTGAGAGCCACTGGACGATAGTCATTTAGGCAAGAGGGTTTACTGATCTTAGGTACAGGGATGATGGAGGATCGTTTGAAGGAGGTGGGGACAACAGATGTAGCAAGGGACTCGTTAAATATGGATGTAAAGAGCCCTGCGAGCTGATCAGCACAGGACCGCAGAACACGACCTGAAATACCATCCGGCCCAGCAGCTTTCCTGACATCCACACGTTTGAGTGCCCTCCGAACCTCGTCCTCCGAGACAGAGATCACGTGACTGTTGCTGCTCTGAGGGACTCTCTCTGACGCGTCACTCGCCGGAGTCGCGCTGCCGCGATTACCATCAAAGCGAGCGTAGAAAGAGTTTAACTCGTTCACCAGCAACGGATCAGCTCTCACCTCTGCAGAGGATTTAGTTCCAAAAGCACAGATAGTCCTCAGTCCCTGCCACATCCGCCGGGAGTCGTTGAGTTGGAAATGAGATTCCACTCTGTCTTTATAGCGGAGTTTTGCGGCTTTAACGGCGCGCCGGAGGGCGTAACATGAAGCTTTGTACTCCCTCATATCCCCCGTTTGGAGACCGGCATTGTACGCGATAGTGCGCGTGTTAACTGCAGTGCGGATTGAACTGTCCACCCACGGTTTCTGATTAGGGAAGGACGTTATAGTTATTGTTTGTGTGGCTTGCTCTGTCAGTGTGTTGATAAAGCAGAGCGCCACTTCTGTGAACTCGCTGACGTCTTCAGAACTCGCGCGGAACATGTCCCAGTCGACGTCATCAAGAGCTGCCTGTAGCGTGATCTCTGAATGGGATGACCAGCGTTTGACTTCCCTCCTCACCGGGGGCTCTTGAACGAGCCTTTGTTTATATTCCGGTGTGAGGAAAATGGCGGCATGGTCCGATTTGCCAAAAGCTGGCTGTGAACGAGCTTTGTAGGCGTTCTTAAACGGAGAGTAGCAATGATCCAGTGTGTTTGCTCCTCGTGTGGGACAGGAGACATGCTGGTGAAAGTTTGGCAATACTTTCTTTAGGTTAGCTTTGTTAAAATCACCCGCGACGATGAAAGCAGCGTCGGGGTGTTTGTTTATGAAGCCGCTGGTCACATCATGGAGGGCAGATAAAGCCAGCCCCGTGTCTGCCTGTGGTGGAATATAAACGGCAGTGGCGATGACCGAGGAAAACTCCCTCGGTAGGTAGAAAGGCCGGCACATGAGAGTTAAATGTTCCAAGTGAGGCGAGCAGGATCGCGAAAGAATGGAGATGTTCCTAGGATCGCACCATTTCTTGTTGATCATGAAACACACTCCACCGCCTTTAGATTTCCCGGCCTCGGCTGTTCTGTCCATCCGAAAAACAGAGAAGTTCTCGGACGGCGTCACGGCTGTATCCGGGACCGCTGGCGTGAGCCATGTTTCGGACAGACAATAGATGTTGCAGTCTCTCATGTCCCGTTGAAAACTTATCCTGGCTCTAAGATCGTCCATCTTATTCTCCAAGGATTGGACATTTGCGAGCAAAATGCTCGGGAGAGGAGGACTGAATGCTCTTTTTCTCAGTCTGTTGCGGATCCCAGCGCGTTTCCCGCGGTGTTTTTTGAATCTTCGCCGTCGACTCGAGTGGCCATTGTTCAACTCGGCGTCCCGGCGAATCTCAGATGGAAGATTGGAGAAAGTGTCCTGAAACAGGTCAGTGTAGCGGTAACCAATTTCCAGAAGTGTTTTGCTGTCGTAACAGATCAAAGCAGATGATCCGTTGGAAAAAATAGAGAGTAAAAGAGAGTAGAATAATAAATAAAAGCAAAGTCTTAGCGGAGCGACCTGAACGGCGACCGAGCACGGCGGCGCCATCTTGCTGGAGTAAGTAATAAGTAATAAGTATAATTATGAATAAGTAATAGGCTATTTTCTACCCTGGTTTTGAGCCTCTCTCAAGAAACGCTCGGTTTTTATGGGCATACTGCACTGAAGACTTGGAAGTAAACGCCCACTGCTATGATTGGATAAGCTTTGCATATTTAATGAGCTTCGGCTCTCCCATGAGTACGCCTGAGGCATTGTTTTGAAAGCGTGTGGGGAAACGGCAACCGGAATGATTCGTCCCTCAGGGCTTGCAAAATGTCTTTATCAAACAAACACAATGATTTATTTCTCATCCACCCGCAATTAATATGAAGGTTATTTTATATTACTTGGCCCGCCCGATCGGTGGGTATAACCGCAAACCGTGCATCACACACACGGCAAGTACGTTGCAGACAGCATGATCAAAACTTCCGCGATTGTATTTTTCCTTCAAATATCAAGTCAAGAGAGTAAACAACGCACATCAAGAAAGGAATGTTATTTCACTATTTAAGATGATACGTATTGGTAGCCCGTCTGGAAAACACAAAGCCCAGGACGTTGGGCTTAGCGAGCCCAGTGACAGTGGTAAGTTATGTTTAGTTAGACATGTACACATAATCAATAGATAACAAACGATCTGTAACAATGCAATACTATCACATATTAAAAAAAAATTTTTTTACTCACATTAGTGTGTTGCTTCATTCATTCATGTAATCTCATCCTGTCTGCAAATCCAGTCTCTTGTTTACAAACGAATCCGTGGTGAAATGAAGGAACAAATGCGCAATGTCTTCCCCACGTGAGCTGGATATTCAGTTCAACCACACATTTCCAATATTAGAATCTGAAGGAAGCTTATGCAGCGACTGTGTTCTTCCACAACCAGGCACAGCGCAATATCTTGCTCCATCCATCCATCCATCTTCTTCCGCTTTATCCAGGGCCGGGTCGCGGGGGTAGCAGTCTAAGCAGAGATGCCCAGACTTCCCTCTCCCTAGACACTTCCTCTAGCTCTTCCGGGGGGACACGAGGCGTTCCCAGGCCAGCCGGAAGACATAGTCCCTCCAGCGTGTCCTTGGTCTTCCCCGGGGCCTCCTCCCGGTTGGACATGCCCAAAACACCTTCCCGGGAAGGCGTTCAGGAGGCATCCGGAACAGATGCCCGAGCCACCTCAGCTGACCCCTCTCGATGTGGAGGAGCAGCGGCTCTACTCCGAGTTCCTCCCGAGTGACTGAGCTTCTCACCCTATCCCTAATGGAGCGCCCAGCCACCCTGCGGAGAAAGCTCATTTCGGCCGCCTGTATCCGGGATCTTGTCCTTTCGGTCATGACCCAAAGCTCATGACCATAGGTGAGAGTAGGAACGTAGATTGACCGGTAAATCGAGAGCTTCGCCTTACGGCTTAGCTCTTTCTTCACCACAACAGACCGGTACATCGACCGCATTACTGCAGAAGCTGCACCGATCCGTTTGTCAATCTCCCGTTCCATCCTCCCCTCACTCGTGAACAAGACCCCTAGATACTTGAACTCCTCCACTTGAGGCAAGAACTCTCCACCAACCTGAAGTGGGCAAACCACCCTTTTCCGACTGAGGACCATGGCCTCGGATTTGGAGGTGCTGATCCTCATCCCAGCCGCTTCACACTCGGCTGCAAACCGTCCCAGTGCATGCTGAAGGTCCTGGTTAGAAGGGGCCAACACGACAACGTTATCCGCAAAGAGCAGAGACGAAACCGCGTGGTCCCCAAACCTGACACCCTCCGGCCCCTGGCTGCGCCTAGAAATTCTGTCCATAAAAATTATGAACAGAACCGGCGACAAAGGGCAGCCCTGCCGGAGTCCAACATGCACCGGGAACAAGTCTGACTTACTGCCGGCAATGCGGACCAAACTCCTGCTTTGGTCGTACAGGGACCGGACAGCCCTTAGCAAAGGACCCCGGACCCCATACTCCCCGAGCACCCTCCACAGGATGCCGCGAGGGACACAGTCGAATGCCTTCTCCAAATCCACAAAACACATGTGGACTGGTTGGGCAAACTCCCATGAACCCTCCAGCACCCTGTAGAGGGTATAAGGCTGGTCCAGTGTACCACGGCCCGGACGAAAACCAGACTGTTCCTCCTTAATCCGAGGTTCTACTATCGGCCGTATTCTCCTCTCCAGTACCCTGGCATAGACTTTCCCGGGGAGGCTGAGAAGTGTGCAATATCTTGCTATCTTTGGCTATCTTATGTTTATGGCTCAGTAGCGCAATCTGTTTAGCTCTACGAGTCAGTGGGCGGGGCTACAGAATCAGGCGTACTGTTGAGGCGGCGTTTTACCACACGATGACGTCAAAGTGTGGCACACTCTGAGACCAAGCGTTTGCTGGGCCTGGTGTCAATAAAAGCTTTTTTTTGACTAACAAGGAAGTTTTCAGCTCTGAAACTTACAGGATATTCTTATATCACGATGAACTTTTATATATCAAAGGCTGAATGAAAAGTTGATTTCTCAATTCATGACCCCTTTAACAGTCACAAAGTAAGTTTCAAACCAAATGTAGTACTTACAGACAGGGCCGTAGGCAAAGTTTTATAATCAGCGAGGTCCCAAATTTGAGCTAGGGCGGTTTAGGGGCACGCACCCCCGAGAAAATGTTGATTTCTCTGATCTACATATGTGCATTTTTAATACGTTTTAAGGCCCAAAAAAATTGGATAGCAATAGGTTCAAAGTGTCATTGGGCAGTATATTATTTGTCAATACCTGCTCTCTCCTCATCTCCATCACTCTTTTTCTCTCAGTCTCCTTATTTTGCCCTCTCTTCCCTTCCTAAAGCTGAGCTTTGACTGATCTTCTAGTCTTCTCATTTTCGTCTGTCTCAGTGAAGAAAGTATAAGGTCATGGCATGGGTTTTATGAATCATTTTCTTAGATAAGTGAATTTACTGAAGGCAACCAGGAAAGGTAACTTAGTTTATTCAATTCATTCACAATATATTCATCTTATGTCTAATATGATGAAAAAGGTTTTGTTAAAGCTACACTGTGTGATATTTTCCCCCATCTAGCGGTTAAAAGGTATATGACCATCCAGTGAATATTAGTTTCTCTTCCTCTCGATTCCGATTTCATTTTAACTCCTACGGTGGCCGATTTAGTCCAAGATTAATATGGCTTCCAGTTCGACCTCGTCCACATCCGACACGGTGCCATCGAGTGTTAAAACGCGAAAGGCGAAGCTTTAATTTCATGGGTATGTCCCTCTTTGGCTGATGTACTTTCAAGATGGAGGGGCAACATGGCGAGCGCATTCGAACCCATTACCCATATGTATTTTCAATGGCATATTATAAACTTACGAGAATACTTTATTACTTGAAAAAAGTAAATATACACTAATGAGCACATATATTTTTGAAAGAACTAAGTGTTTTTAGCTAAGAATAAACTAAAAAAGTTACACAATGTAGCTTTAATGTTTCTCCTTACAGTTGCATTACATGAATCACGTAAATTTGGCCTATTTTCAGTTAAAAATGGCAAAATTAGACAAAAGTTATTAGCTTGTCTGATTATTCCATCCTAAAACAGCTGTCAAATATGAAATGTTTAGTGTAGCTATTTACATTATCTCGAACTTTATGAGTTACGTGGGAATTCGCGCTCAGCAACTTCTGTAAACATAAGGCCCGCCTACTTTAATTTGATTGGCCATCTCAAATATTTGGACATTGACGAGCGGTGAAGACCAGCTCAGATGAGAAGATCTTGGTGCTGTGCAATATACTTGCAGTACTAAGTAAAGTTAATACTATATTAGTCAATTATTCACAACATTATATAACCTACACCTCGGAAAATAATGAGGTCCGGACCTCTGTGACCTCATAGCTGTACCATGCTTACAGAATGCAATTTCAGACACAGCATATGCACGGTTAGAAAAATCAGGCTGTGTGCCTATACCTGCGTACTGTACTGATGTATTTACGTCACACACTATACACATACCTTAGCATATGTGTAAAAAATCAGAGAATACTTTATTTTGGCTATGTTATTATTCTTCACGAATATATACACCATGATTCGGCAATTCAAATAAAAAGCCCTCAAGACCATCTCAAGGTGACCCTTATTTGTCCGCAATGTTCATTCTACAGTACGGTTTGATGAAATACAGTATGAAAAGACTGTATTGAATTTGCCTTTCTCATCATAACGGAATCATTGCAAAGCACCCCGCGGAGAAAGAGAGAAAGAGAGCAGCCCATATGTGCGTTTATAATGTGATTGTTTGAAGCAACAGTACAGACTACGCAGAGCCTCTGTTAGCGGCGTCTACCGGGACCAATCTCTCTCTCCATTCACTTCTTCATTGGGTTCAGATGACTCCCTCCGTCTCCTCCCCTCCGCGGGCCCCATCTCATCACCGATCATCATTCTCACCTTGCATGTGTGCCCTTTCAATTAAGCGCTCAATTTCTTTCAGACGACCCCAGGGAGCCACAAGCACACTGGCCCAGATTGGAATCGCCTAATCGGTCCCTCTCCCACCCCTCCCGTTTCTGCGCACCCGACCCCCACCGCGGACACCCTTCCTGCACACAGTGACCCTGAGTAAAAAGCAGACGTCTCGGTGGCATGTTACATGACATGCGACATACGACTAACACAATGGCACAAAAGGATGCCTGGACGTGCGGCACATCCCACAATGGCCCTGGGCTGCAGTCTGTTTAGCACAATACAATGTCTCAAAAAGGCTATTGTTCGGTTCCATAGAATGAACTAAAGTAAAGACATGTTGACAAATGTAGATGTGCCAGAATAACTGCATACTAGTAATATAATGACTTTGCTACACTTTGATCATCCCATTTGTGTGAATACGCTTGTGAAAAAACTACATTTTAGCATTTTTTTAAAATATAGAAATAATATATTTAAAAGAATATACTTAAGTGTGAACTGAATGTAACGTTTCGAACACTTGTATGTTGGTGCTTTTCTGACCCACTTAAGTAAGGCCCAAAGTACACATCTTTATAAGTCATTTTATAATTCTATTGTCTTTTAAATATGGTTAAAGTGTACTGCTGAAGTACTGTGGTACTTCAATGAGGAAGCTGCAATTTAGTGCATTTAAAATGCATTAAATTTCCATGTAATATTGAATAACACGCTACATTTAATATAATCAAGCACTTACATGTGCGTTAGCGTGTTAGTCATCACATCGAAATAAGTGTATGTCTTTAAAGCACGACAAACGATTATTAAAACATAATGATTTAAAATGGACTTCAAAGTAAAATTTTGCCAACACTTTATTTTAGTGTCATTGTTACACATTACGTATAAGGTATATAAGGTATGCATAATTACATGCAACCAACATTAAACCAAACCCTAATCTAACCCATAATAAGGTAATTTTGTTAATTATTACTCACTTAAATGTAAAATTACACTGTAACACGAACACTTTAAAATATAGTGTAACCAAAATGTTTAATTTTACATTATTACAAAATTCACTTTAAGTGTTTTACAAAAGATAGTCATAAAAGTGTAGGCCTACCCTCTTTAATTAGACTTAAGTGGCCTTATATTTAATTCATATTATAGGTCTATTATATGCAAGTGCAGTTTTTTAAACAAATATGCATTTAATAGTTACTTTTCCACAATGGTATGACTTTAAGAGAATGATTTTAGCTACATCTCTTCTTTTAGGTGTTACTGTTCGACTGAATGTTTCGATCCATGTCCAACAGTTTCGTAAAAGGGAATCTGGAGGGAAAAAAATACCTTTCATTTGGAGGATTTCATCCCAATCCTTATCTTCTGTAGTTCTCATTCGTGTTCCAGTCTCTGCTCACTAGTTGATGACAGCGGCTGTTTTAACACACTTTAAAAACGACAGTATATCTGCCTTACCTTTAAAATGGTTCAATGTTTCAAGCAAAGCATAAAAAAAAGTATGTTATTTGGGCAGATAGTCAGGTTCAGACAAGCGTCACATACAAACAGACTGCTGTGGATCATGTTTTGGCGCGTTGTTTCCCTCAGAATCCCGACTGAACATGTGACTTTGATTCCACCTAGTGGCGGGAAACTGTATCTTTCCCCTCCTAGACATTCAAGTTGCATAATGTCAAACGAATTTTTTTAAAACTCCTTACTAAAACATGAAGTCAGCAATATATTTTCATGTATACAACCCCTTTTATAGTCTTTGAGGAAAAAATATTGAATTTTAGCCTAATGAAAGACAACCAAATTAAATAATTGTTTACATAATTAAATAACTGACTTTTACATTGTGATTGAAGCAAACTGATAAAATAATTAATTTAAATAATCATTAAGTTGAAAGCATATCTTTATCCAAATATTATCAACATTTGGCTAATGCAAATGTAATATATATTGTGGTGTATATGCTACCTACAAGTATATAATTTTAACTTTGAGGGCTTACATTTATTTTTAGCACTACTTTGCATCCCTCAAATATTGAATTTTGAGTATTAAAGCTATCAAATGGGATATTGTCAAGATTATTTAACAATAAATGCTAATAAAAAAAACACACCAAATGTTAAAGGGTTAGTTCACCCAAAAATGAAAAGTCTGTCATTAATTACTCACCCTCATGTCGTTGGACACCTGTAAGACCTCCGTTCATATTCGGAACACAAATGAAGATATTTTAGTTGAAAGCTGATGGCTGAGAAAGGCTTCAGACAGGCCTCCATTGGCATTCAGTACATTGACACTTCCAATATCCATGAAAGGCACTTAAAACGTCGTTACAAAGTTTATCTCACCACAGTGGCTCTACAATAATTTTACGATGCGACGACAATAGTTTTTGTGCGCAAAAAAAATATCAAAATAACACCTTTATCCAACTTGTTCTCGACTTCCGTGTGTGCCTCCACGACGCATGCGCGAGAATATGACGTAGCGCCGGCTTTCGGGAATCCATGAAATACACACTTAAGCCCCATTTTAGGCACTACGCCGAGACCTAAAGCACGATCAATGTAGAATCCAACAGCTTAGACACGCGTGTCTTCCTCTGCTCGTAAACAAATCGCTTCTGGGTCATGTGTCCGAACGCCGGATCTGCGTCATATTCTCGCGCATGCGTCGTGGAGGCATTCACGGTAGTCGAGAACAAGTTGGATAAAGGTGTTATTTTGATTTTTTTTTTGCGCACAAAAACTATTGGCGTCAAATCGTAAAATTATTGTAGAGCCACTGTGGTGAGATAGACTATGTAACGACGTTTTAAGTGCCTTTCATGGATATTGGAAGTGTCAATGTACTGAATGCCAATGGAGGCCTGTCTGAAGCCTTTCTCAGCCATCAGCTTTCAACTAAAATATCTTCATTTGTGTTCCGAAGATGAACGGAGGTCTTATGGGTGTCCAACGACATGAGGGTGAGTAATTAATGACAGAATTTTCATTTTTGGGTGAACTAACCCTTTAAGATAAACACCAAATTACATGGTTGTGCAATGGTATTATTTGAAGCACCTTGGAGTACCATGGAAATATCTTGGTAGGCTATAAATCAAAGTATCATGGTATTACCATCTGATTCTTGGGCTATGTTTTCTACTCTTGCAATTTGCTTTCATTTATACTTGGAAATAATCTCCTAAATGGAATGGATGGTTACGCTATGTATATTTGCAGGTCATTTTGTATGTACAAATAAATTTTTATTTCTCGTCTAGGAGTTGGAACACTATCGCGCAGCTATGCATAAGATGGCGGATGACATCATCAAACTGCGCTCTCAGGTGGGCAAGCTGGAGTCTGAGAATGGTCAGCTGAGGCATGACCTTTCCCTGCATCAGGACCTGGGCCACACCCTGCTGGACGACACCGACGTAGACATCATGACCAAGACCGAGATTGCTGACCGGATCGGTATAATTCCTCTCACTATACTCACATTTTTAAAGCATAACCTTATAGGTAATTATCAGTTAGTGCTGTATTTTTTCAGCCCTTTCAGAACTATTGCTGGGAATCAGTCAAAAAGTTTCTTTGGATAAAATCATCCCAGTTTTCTATCATCCTGGCATTATTTATTACATTTTTACATTTAAAAATTTGACATTTAAAAATGTACTGCCACAATGCCAGCAAGTCTCTGACTGGCACAAACTAAAAAACAAACTAGCTTGCTTTGCAAACACTGCTAAGGTGCTCATTCATGTCCGTAGTACAAACTAGCAAACACTGTGATTAGTGTAGTATTAGCAATACTTGGCTAACTTAGCAAACACAAGGCTAACACCATTGGCAAATGATTTGAGGTATCTTGATCATGTCTTTAGCACAGACTTAGGCCTACTGTGCTCTGAAGAAGAATATGTAATGGTAAATACCAGCAATAGTTAGCTTGCTTTGCTTAGCAAACTTAGCTAAGGTGTTGAATGATTTTTAGCGTTTAAGTTGAGGTGTCACTTAGGTTTGTAGCATAAACTAGCAAATTAATTGTATAATCAGCTTACTTATCAAACACCACTGTTCTGAGTGTTTTTTAGGTGTCATTCCTGCCCGTAGCACAAATTAACATATTATTCTCTGATTAATACCCATGGTAATTAGCAATAGTTAGCTTAATTAGCAAACAACACTAAGCTGATCTGAGTGGTTTCTATCAGCAAGTGATTTATGCATTATTCATGTCTGTTGCATGAACTTATGAAATTATGCTCTGATTAATTCTTAATATTAGTAATAGTTTGCATGCTTAGCAAACAACACTAAGCTAAGGTGTTCCGAATGGTTTTTAGGACAAATTATAAAAATTTATTTGCTAATTCAAAACAAACATTATGTTAGCCTTAGCAAATTTAGCTATATTTAGCTTGCAATAGTACAAATTTAGGTTATATTAACGCTGTTCCTAAAATGTCCATGTTTGTAGTGATTCGAATGTTATTTAAAGGTTATCAGACCATTTTTTAAAACATTATACTAACTGTATTTTTACCCAAATATAATGTTACTTAAACATTTATTTGTAATATTCTAAGAATGTTAAAATGTCCAGAATGTTTTCAGAATGTTTTCTTTCAACAGTACGAGAACGTATATTAACTATTAATAACATTATGAGAACATCCCATAAACATTGTTTTAAGAACATTTTGTCCTAACATTTACATTACTTTTAAAGAACATTAGTGGAAGTTATGAGAATGTTTCATGTTAGCTAGGTAGCTAACACAGCTAATTAACATGGAGAGATTATGTACATAATAGGCTACATGCAGAAGGAATTAAACAACATCAGACAAAAGTTTTGGGAAGTGACTATTGAAGTATCACATTTCTGATATTAAAAGTTGAACTGATTTGCACAGGTGGCATGTCCTCACTGAGCTGTGCTGAGGATTGATAAGACTTTTCATTTAGCTATGGGAATCTGATAAGCACTTACAGCCTTATCTGCTGAAGGACAGTTTGCGTCCCTCACACACTCATATGCACACAAACACAAGGCTCCGCTTAAAGGACACGTCAAAGACCTTTGAGGCCTTCAAAGCAAATGCAGGCTTTAATTTCCTCTCTGGCGAATGCGCTGCTTGGCTTTCAGGGGTTTAGATAATGTTTGGAATGTTTTCTCCAAAAATATCTCCAGTGTCATGGTCACACCATTTGTTGATGTTTTTGCAGTCCTCAGAAAGCATTTACAACAGATTTTTGACTTAACTATAAATATATCATATTAAATTATATCTATATACTCAATTTAATTGAAACGGAAATATAAATGTCCCCATCTAACAGGTTCTCTCAAAGTTATGAACAAACATTCTTGAATGATCTTTCAAAGTTCTCTGGTCTTTAAATAGCTCTTTTATCAGATGTTAGCGCAAAAACGTGATTTTCATAGAATGTTTTTTTTCTAAAACATTTTAGTTTGAATTTCATCTACCATTTTTTTAAAAGTAGCATTCCCATAATGTTCACCTAATGATAAAATGGAATTTTCTCTAAACGTTCACATAACCAAGAGAAACATTCTTAAAACTGGATGTTTTGAACATCCAGTGAACATTCATAAATAACATTTTCATAACTTAAAGGTGCACCGTGTAAGTTCTAGCGGCATCTAGCAGTGAGGTTACGAATTGCAACTGCCCACCGCTCACCCCTCCCTTTCGAAGCACATAGAGAAGCTACGGTGGCCGACACAGGACAAAGATGTCGTCTGAGACAGTAGAGAAGTTTGTCCGTTCAGGGCTACTGTAGAAACATGGTGGCGCAAAATGGCGACTTCAATGTAAGGGGACCCGCGGTGTATGTAGATAGAAATGATTCATTCTAAGTTAATAAAAACATAACGGTACATCATAGTGATGTATATTACATTGCATTTCTGTCAATAGATCCTCATAAATACTACACACTGCACCGTTAATGCCAACGTTAGCTAAATGTTTTAAGAACATATTTTGGCAGCTCGTTTGTCTTCATCCTTCCCTCGGGTCATTTCGACCCGAAACTCATTTTTACATAAAAAAAAAAAATTGAGTGCTCTTTTGTCACACTTAAACCACGAAGGCACAGAAAAAAAAGACTGAATTTGAGGACTTAAAAAAAAGTAACAAATCCTTTCCATTGCAGGTCAATTATACCCCCTAAGGAATGAATGGAATGCGAGGAATGCTTCAGTACACATAGAAAACGTAACAAAAATTTGAACTAAAAATGCTACATTTTACCAAAAATGATTTTATAATTTCTACATGTGTACTTGAATGCATTCTGAAGAGATAAACTGGAGAACTGACTTTAGGACCCAGCGGAACAGCTCATTTGCTCCATATAGTGCTATAAGGTCATCTAGTGGCAAGAGTCTTGAAATATCATGTTATAGAATTTTTTTCCCACAAGAAAAATTGACCCAAATGTGAGATATTTTGATCTGATTTGAGCTGGATTATTCATGTATTGGAGTGCTATTTTGAATTTAAGTTGAAAGAATGTTAAGAATGTACTTAAATTATATTATGTATTGATACAATCTACTAATTTAAAGGTAAATAAAAAAATAATTCAAAAAAATTCAATTAAAAATAGAAGAAAATATTATAAAAATGAAATATGTTTGCTGGTTCATTAAGCACTCATTGATCTTCTATGACACTTTCTGCAGCCTCTCTGAAGTTCAAGCTCTCCAGTGAAAGCAGCAAAGCCGCTGCCCTGAAGGACAGAATCCAACAGCTTCAAAACGAGCTCATCAGGGTGGGTTAATCAAGGCCAGATCATTTAAAGTTTTTAATAAAAGCTGCAGCAGTGCTCAGAGACCGCGCGTTTCCTTTCTGAAGCTCAAGGGGTCCATTGACTGGCATACATTTGTAATGTTTGCTGGCAGTAAGGAGATGCAGTATCAAATGCATTAATGGTTTCCTCCCAAGATCATTGATTGGATCAGGTCGTTGAATTTGTCTCCAGACTGCATGGCATATTGCTTGTTGTATTTGATACAAAGCTAAAATAAATACACCAGGCTGGCTGGCATCTTAATAGGCCCCTGGCAATTGAGTTAACCCCTTGCATTGGGCCTGTGTGCAGAGTTTTAGCTCTTCATTTTGCTTATTGCAGAAGAATGACATTGAGAAAGAGTTTGTCCAGCTGCAAAGAGCACATCAACAGCAGCAGGCTGTGCTAAACAGATACCAGGCCCGTAGCAGTAAAATAACTGCACTGGAGGATACAGTTCGCCAACAGGAAAAGGTATTTAGCTTTTCTGTACAGCAATATGCTGTTTGCTCTGTTTTTGAAGTCCATAAAAAGTGCTTCTGTCCGTCAAATAACGTGCTCCACGGGGTGTTAATAAAGGCCTTCTGAAGCGAATCGACGCGTTTGTGTAAGAAAAATATCCATATTAAAAAATGTATCAAGTAAACTTTCGACAGACCGCCTTCTGTGGAAAAGTGTTGAATGTTGAAAGTGAAACTCAAGATGCGTACATGACATTATGACGAGCCTACCTGGTCGCGTTAGTCTTTCGATCGGCAGAGGAACTTTCAACAATTTTTCCATAAATTGAACAGGGAAGGCGGTCGGCCGAAAGTTTACTTGATAAAGTTTTAAATATTGATATTTTAAAACAAACACGTCGATTCGCTTCAGAAGGCCTTTATTAACACCCCAGAGCCGCGTGGAGCAGTTATTTGACGGACAGATGCAATTTATGTGGACTTCAAAAACAGATTCTAATGCTTGGATTAGCCTGGACTTTTGTAATATAACTCAGATTTCATTTGTCTGCAAGAACAATGTCATATACACCTAGGATGACTTGAGGGTGAGTAAATCATGGGGCTAATTTTCATTTTTGGGTGAACTATCCCTTTAAATAACACAAATATACTTTATGTATTTAATCTCACTTTATTAACCAATGTCTTTGCTGCTGACGTTCGATGGTCCAGTTCAATCATACTAATAAGCAAAAATTACTTTAGTTAAACATCACATTTGTGTTTCTTTTTTAATTACTGAAGTTCTTCTGCAGTCCAGAATAGCAGTATACTGGGTAAACCCAGCCTGATCTGCCGGCGATTTGATTTCACCCGGCAACTCAGTCTGGAAACCAGTACATTCACTTCTACTGCTTCTGTTACACTTTTGCGGGAACCAATCACAGACTGGCTTATCCACCTGGCGCGCTATTGGAGGGATTATCAGAAGCGATAGAGAAGCAATGGATCGTTGCCCTTTGATCACGCCTCTTGTGGTCTGATTGATTGAAGGACTATCCAATTGCGTACAGAATCATTTAATTTATGCGCATTTATGCTCGCATGTGCAGTAGAAAATACAGAGCAGACTCCCCAGACCAATGTTCAATCTTAAATTGAGCTTGGTCTGGTGATAGCCAGACAAGAATAGCAGCACAGCTGAAAGATTTGTTTGAGCAGCGCCCTCTAGTGTACAGGCGTGGTAACACAAAAGTAATGTACCCCCCACACCTCCCCCATAAAAAGTAACTAAGTAATGCAATTAGTTACTTTTTTAGGGAGTAACGTATTGCTTTTTAAAGTAACTTTCCCCAACACTGATTATAGTATTTATTAATATCTATTAATGACAACTTAAGTTTGTTATTCATCTAACATTTACACTCATCGGCCACTTTATTAGGTACACCTTGCTAGTAGCAGGACCCTTTTGACTTCAGAACTGCCTTAATTCTTCATGACACAGATTGAAAAAGGTGCTGGAAAAAAGATTTTGGTCCACATTGACAATAGCATCCCAGCAGTTGCTGCAGATTTGTCGGCTGCTCATCCATGATGTGAATCTCCCTTTCCACCACATCCCAAAGTGGCTCTTTTATTTCAGCTTTATTTCATTTACTGAAAATGATTTTTAATAGTTTTAGTCAACAAGAACAACACTGCATTCCAAAACCTCTGAGACTTGAAAAAAACATTAAAGTAGATATTTTGAAGAATGTCTCAGCTTCTTTTCTCCATACAATGAAAGCCAATGGGGTCCAAAATGTTCAAGCTCCTAAAAGGACATAAAGGTAGTGCAAAATGAATCCATGAGACTCAAGTGGTTTTATCCAAGTCCTCCGTCTGAGGACATATGATAGCTTTTGGGAAAAAAATAAATAATAATAATTACTTCCGCTTAGCTGTTTTAGGTGTGTTCATGAAAAAATCTCTCCATGCTCTTGGTTATGGTTGGTTGAACGTTGGCATATCTAGCAAGTATCTAACGTATAATGTGTTGTATTTGTTCTAATTCAATGAGCAGGTCATTGAGAAGATGGAGAAAATACTGGATGCAAAACTGAAGGAAATAAATAAAGAAAATTCAGTGAAGAAGAGAACAGCTGTGAAACATAAAGGTGTGCCAAAAACCATATTGAACCAATTTCAGTAATAATTTATTAGTCAGAGCCATGGCTTAACAGTTGTGGTGCTCATGCTGGAAATATGGGTTCAAATCTGGCCTGCATCATGCCCTAAAAACAGTCTCTCTCCATATTTTCCAGTACTCTTACTACTCATCAATAAAAAGTGTTGAAAGCTTTCCAGAAATTGCGACTGATAAGTAATCGTGCTGTTGTATATAGATGAAGAGGAGCTCAAGAGAAGAGAGATCGAGTCTGTGCTGGCGGCAGAAAACTCTCGACTCCGAGCGGAGCTGGACAGGCAACGTAATTTACCCCCACCTGTCATCATTCAACAGCCTGTGCAGGTAAACCCGAGACCACCGGTAGTTTCCGCTCAAACAGCCATGCTGCATGAATACTTTATTGTGCACATTTTATTAATGGTTTCGATCTCAGTCCCATCAGCCTTTCTCAGACAGCGAGAAGCTGGACTTATTGACGCAGCTGGCGAGAGCTGAGGGTCGAATCCAGACACTGGAACAACAGGTTTGATCCTTTATTGATTTGAGAAGACGTTGCACTTTCACACCGTGTAAATTATGGGTTGGGGTGCAGTGGTTGGTGCGAGGGCTCGTGACACATTGAGCTGTGGTGCTTATGTGGGGTGATCGAGGTTCGATTCTGGCATGTGACTTCCCATTTGTTCTTTCTTTCCCATATAATTTCCTGTATCACTTTATCTTTTTACCGAAGAAGCAAGTCCTAAATAAATGACATTTACCTGTTCCTGTTTAGCTCCACAGAAATATGTTTTTGTTTACACAAACACTGGAACAAGACACTCCAGCCAACTCAAGAAATTGTAATAAATAATGTTTTTTGAACACGGCAGTGTTTGTGTCTTTGTGATATTGGTCATCAGCTGAAAGAGAACTCCAGACAATGGGGGAAAGAGAAGCAAGAGATGTTGACTAGACTCAGTGAATATCAACATGGATTCACTCGAACATCAACCATGATTCTTTTTGATCTGCCCGTGGTGAGTAAATAACTACTGTTTATTTAAACTTGTTTGACCTAGGAAATGTATGTACTACACTAAACAAAATTATAAACGCAACACTTTTGTTTTTGCCCCCATTTTTCATGAGCTGAACTCAAAGATCCAAGACTTTTTCTATGTACACAAAAGGCCTATTTCTCTCAAATATTGTTCACAAATCTGTATAAATCTGTGTTAGTGAGCACTTCTCCTTTGCCGATCTACCTCACAGGTGTGGCATGTCAAGAGTGTGCAATTGTTATTCTGACTGCACTGCAGGAATGTCCACCAGAGCTGTTGCCCGTAAATTGAATGCAACATATGTGGCATTGTGCTGTGTGATAAAACTGCACATTTTAGAGTGGCCTTGTATTGTGGCCAGTCTAAAGGCCTGTTCACACTGGGACGATTTTCGCGTCCATTTATCGCCGACGTTTAACGCCTCGTGACTAAACAAAGGGCGCCAATGTGAGTGTGCACACCGACGCGAAAAACGGCAGGCGTAAAAGCGTCATTAAAAAAAAAAAACGCCTCGGTTCGTTTTTTTATTTTGACGCAGTGCGTTAAAAACTGGCCGTCCAATGAGATCATCGCTTTTGTTCACGTGCCTGGAGCTGCTGAAGTGACAGTAAAACACGACTTGGTGGCGCTCAAGCACAAAACGGTCTTGCCGAGCACACATTGATACGACGAAGAAGTAGTAAGTAGACAAAGAAGAAGATGAGCTGCTAATGCTGCTTGCCAGTTAGTAAAAAGTGTGTGTGAATGGTTTTGGCCATAGACATAAAATATCTGTGGTTTTGGCAAGCACGTAAATACTGTCTCTCTTCTTCTTCTGTGTGACAAGCGAGTATCAGAAGCGTAAAGTGCCGCAGCACCACCTTGTGTACCGGGAGCGCATCTACTGAATGTGCACGTTCACTCGCCGCATCGCCAGTGGAAATTGCTTGGGTGTGAACACTCAAGACGCGCTGAAAAACATCACGAAAAACGCTGGCGATAAGCGCGCGCGATATTCGTCCCGGTGTGTACAGGCCTTAAGGCACACCTGTGCAATAATCATGCTGTCTAAGGTGGATGGATTATCTCGGCAAAGGAGAAGTGCTCACTAACACAGATTTAGTCCGATTTGTGAACAATATTTGAGAGAAATAGGCCCTTTCTGTACATAGAAAAAGTCTTAGATCTTTGAGTTCAGCTCATGAAAAATGGGGGCAAAAACAAAAGTGTTGCGTTTATAATTTTGTTTAGTGTATATCAATGGTATTGTCTATTGAGTTGTCCTTTTTTATTTCCTAACAGAAAAGTGTGACTGATCCTGTATTTGGACATTCCCGACACAGGCAACTGGAACCTCTGAAGTGATCACGTCTAATCAGTGTTAGTGTTAGTAAAAAACATCATAACATTTATATATGCCATTTTTCTTTTATTTATATTAATTCAAAACCCATGATATTTAGTCCCAGTCAAATGTTTGGACACACATACTGCGCAAATTTTTTTTTTTTTTACTATTATTCTTAAAATCAGGGAAATATTGATAATAAAAAAAATATTGATAATCAAACCTTTTAATCAAATGAGGAGTTATCAAGAAAAATGTGTTAACCCTCTGGTCCTCTTCGTTTAGGGGTCACACTTGTCTCCTTTGCGGTCAAAAGTGCCTTAAAATGTCTTTTTTTTTTCTTCAGGAAAACCAATGTAATATATTTTTGTTCAATAATATTTTTTGATTATTATTTAGAATTTTGAAGGGATTCTATGTTACTATGCAATAATTATACAATTTTAATGAGCAATTTTTTCCATTAGAATTAATATTTAATTTTTTAATTTAAATTTTCCCCCCAAAAACTGCAACATTTCACATTACAATAGAGTGCAGGCCTTTAAAATCAATTTTTTGAAGTGAGAATAGCGCCTTCTGGAGCTGTTAAAACAATAAAAACATGTAATGTCGAGTATCTTTTTTTTCAATAAATGCAGTATTGCCTGTTAATTTCTGTATCTCTCTCTGTCTCTCTCTCTGTCTCTCTCTCTCTGTGTGTGTGTGTGTGCATTTGAGCGAGAGAGTCACTTTTTTTTTTTTTTCATTTATTGATTTTATTTAGTATATTCTCAAAATTTGCTGTTGCAGTCTTACCTGTTCATTTCTATGTGTGTGTGTGTGTGTGTGGGGGGGGGGTGTCTAATTTGCACTCTTGACATTTTAGAGTGTCACCCCTTCATTGCTGTGCACTTTTTTTCTGCACAGTGGCTGATTTGTAGTTTGTACCACCAAAAGTTTCTCTGAGTTTTCGTATTTTTGCGTATTTCCCATTCATTTCCTATGTCGGTCATTTTTGACCGCGAAGGAGACAAGTGTGACTATTTTTTTTACGACCCTTTAACATATCAGAATCATCTCCTTGATTTTTTTGTGTGTTCACATAGCTAATGCAACAAAAGTCACCAAGTGTCATCCCATTCCGATTAGGCAAAAAAAAATTACATTTCAAAACGTAAAAGTTTTCGGTCATTTTTGACCGAAGAGGACCAGAGGGTTAAAAATTCAAATGAAATGAAGACTCTTATTTTAAATCAGTGATATTTTTTATTAGTATTTTGAAATAGATTTTATGTGTATTTTTTCTGTTTTCGTTGTCATTTCAGGTAAAGTTTTAGTAATTTTGTAAATGTTTTTTTAAATCGTTTTTATATGTTTTTTTTTTTAAATAAATGTCTATATAGTTTTTATTCATTTGTATTCAATTTTTAAGTACATCAAGTTATAAATTTAAAATGAGAAACGTTTTATAAATAAAACGATAAAAGCTCAAATAAAAACGAGAAATGTTGCCTCGACAACTTTTTATATTTTATTTTATTTCAGTTAATGTTTATTTTATTTAGAATAACGAGAATGTTTATTATTATTTTTGTTTTAGTTTCAGTTATATTAATATCCCTGTTTTATATATATATATATATATATATATATATATATATATATATATATATATATATATATATATATATATATATATATATATATATATATATATATATATATATATATATATATATATATATATATATATATATATATATATATATATATATAATATTATTATTATTATTAAATATATTTTTTTCATTATTTACTCATCTCCAAACGTTGGAACACAATTTATATATTGAAAAAAAATTCAATTTTTTGGTTGAATGTTGTTTTGAACATTCTTCAAAATATCTTCTTTTATGTTCCACAGAAGCAAGAAAGTCTGGACCAACATAAGCGTGAGTAAATGATGACAGATCAATCCCTCTAAGATCATTAAAAACTTAAATTGAGTCCAATCTTTTGACAGATATTACATCTCAAAGACGGATTGTTTGCTGTCCCTAAAGCTCAGTGTTGCATCCAGTTCAGTCCTCGACATAATTTCCCTGTTTTCAGCTCTGCTATCTGCTGGTGTTCAGTGGTTTGATGGTTAACATGATGGGCTTCTCGGGCAGTAAGATGAGCTCAAATGTGCTCCTGATCTCCACCTGCCTCTGCTTCTCAAACCTGAAGTTCTCCAGCATCTGTCAAGATGACAAAACAACAAATAAGAAAGAAAATCAGCCGAACGTTATTTAGCCACTTAAGAGGATATGTTCATCACTTTAGAAATGCACATACATGAATAAGGAAGAGCTGCATCTCTGTCTCGGCGATCCTGCGGCCCAAACACTGGCGTGGGCCGAACCCGAAGCTCAGGCTCTTGAAGTAGTGGCTCTGGGATCTGACCCAGCGGGAGGGACGGTACTGCTCTGGGTGCGGGAAGACCCGATGATCACGACCCATAGCGTACAGACCCAGCTGAACTAAAGTCTGATCCAGACAGACATGAGAAGAGTTGTTTTGTGTTCAGTTTGTTGTGAATGAATTCAGTAATTTCTTTAAATTCTCACTCACCCCAGCTGGAATGTGGTAGTTTTGAAGGACGATGTCTTCAGTGATGTATCTTTGTAGACTCACTGCTACAGGATGTAACCTTCAAAAGAAATTATATGATTTTAGACACATGGTAAAGCCAAATGCTAGTCATATTTGTTATTTTGTTTCTGGGTGTTTCTTCGCCACTTTGTACAAGAAAAAGCTTAAAGGGTTAGTTCACCCAAAATTGAAAATTCTGTCATTAATTACTCACCCTCATGTCGTTCGACATCCGTAAGACCACCGTTCATATTCGGAACACAAATGAAGATATTTTTGTTGAAAGCTGATGGCTGAGAAAGGCTTCAGATAGGCCTCCATTGGCATTCAGTACATTTACACTCCCAAGACCCATGAAAGGCACTTAAAACGTCGTTTTCAAAGTCTGTGTGCCTCCACCACGCATGCGCGAGAATATGATGTAGCGCCGGGGTTCGGGAATCCATGAAATGCACACTTAAGCCCATTTTGAGAACTACGCCGAGACCTAAAGCACGATCAATGTAGAATTCAACAGCTGAGATACGCGCGTCTTCCTCTGCTTGTAAACAAATCGCTTCTGGGTCATGTGTCCGAACGCCGGATCTGCGTCATATTCTCGCGCATGCGTCGTGGAGGCACACACGGAAGACAAGAACAAGTTGGATAAAGGTGTTATTTTGATTATTTTTTGCGCACAAAAACTATTGTCGTCGCATCATAAAATTATTGTAGAGTCACTGTGGTGAGATGGACTTTGTAACAACGTTTTAAGTGCCTTTCATGGGTCTTGGGAGTGTAAATGTACTGAATGCCAATGGAGGCCTGTGTGAAGCCTTTCTCAGCCATCAGCTTTCAACAAAAATATCTTCATTTGTGTTCCCAATATGAACGGAGGTCTTACGGGTGTCAAACGACATGAGGGTGAGTAATTAATGACAGAATTTTCATTTTTGGGTGAACTAACCCTTTAATGGATAAAGCTTAATTGGTGTCAATATTTTTGCTTGTGGTGAAACTGACATTGTAATTTGTGTAAATATTGACAAATCAATTTCATTCATTAAAGGGGTCATGAACTGAGAAATCAAATAGTCCTTGAGCTTTTGATATAAGAGGTCATCATAGTATAAGAATATCCTGTAGGTTTCAGAACTAAAAACTCCTTGTTAGTTCAAAAACAGCTTTTATTGTAACCAAGCCCAGCGAACGACTCGTTGTGAAATAATTGTTCTATCTAACCAACACCCACTTCATCATTGCAACTTTGGCCCCGCCCCCCACTGGCGTGTTAGTGAGATGACGAGGATAGAAAAGAGATACAGGATCACAGCACTAAAAATAAAAAAAGGATCCCAATGCTAGGAATGTGGCTATTTATTTTCAACAATGCGAGTGTCTCAGTTGAGCATTATTTATTTGTATTTGGTACATTTCACTGTGGATTCTTTCGTAAATCAGTCGCAATTTCGCCGCAGGCTTTGCAAACCGACTTTTACGATATGGACAGGAATGCGACAACATATAAGTAACTGTTAATCCTAATACCTGATCTGTGACCAGTGATTTCTGATATGTAATGATTCATGTACAGTCAGATGTGTCAGTAAATCAAAACAGTGACTAAACAGTCAACTTCACATTGTTTCTCGAAGTAGGATGAAAATAATCAAACTATGATTAAATTATATATAGAAACAGATCAAAGAATGCTCCCCTTGCAATCACTGGAGCTGTCAATCAAACAGTGCGAGTTTCTGGACTTGTGTGCCAAAACTCTCGTTATAATCAACAAATCTCTTATTTACATTGTGTTTGCACTGTTAATTATGATGAAAGCATTCATTAGTGTGCAGAAATCCTGTTGCAATGATGAGATCGCTGCATTCATGAGGTCAACATACTCATCACAGCAACCTTTCATGCCACGATCTGAATATAATGCCATAGATCTCAATATAATGCTATAATCAACACATCAGTTACCCTTGAGAGCTGTAACAATAAAAAATGTGCTAAAAGTTTTCAAGAGTTCCACATGTAATACTAGTTATTTCATATACAAAGATGTCAGCCAATCACAGCAGTAGGCGTTTACACTGACATCTCACAGCAGACATGCCCCTTCAAACAGAGTGTACAAATCAGAGGCTAAAATCAGGGTAGGAAAATGCCTTTTAGTTCAAAATTATGACAATTTTTATGTAAAAATCAGACTAACATTATAAGTGCAACCCATGAAACATTATAGAACAATAAAACCATAGAGTTCATGACCTCTTTAAATACTGAAATGGTTTATAATTATATCACTGTAAAAATATTTATGATATAAATCTCTCTCTCTCTCTCTCTCTCTCTCTCTCTCTCTCTCTCTCTCTCTCTCTCTCTCTCTCTATACATATATACAGTATACATATACACACACACACACACACACACGTACTGGGTATTAACGGATTATTTGTAATCTGGATTATGTAATCAGATTCCAAAAATGAAGTATTTATAATTGGATTATATTACATTTTAAATTACTTGTAATTACACTACAGTTATTTTTTTATCGATTACATGATTACATATTCACACAATTTTAGAAAATTATTCATAATTTATTGATTCTCCCCAATTCTTCTTTTTATCTTTTTAATTTTCCTTTCTAAAAAAGCCTATCACTTATAATACTGTATGTTTAGAAACTCTTTCGAAAGTTGTGGAATTGCACACACAAGCCACTAGTAAGTGGCTTTAACCTTGAACAAAAATACAAAAGATTTAATAAAAATCAACCCCTGAAAAATAAAAGTCCCTGTACTTGAACAGAAAGGTTTTTTATGTTGTGATATCTTTGAGTGAACTGTTTATATACCTCAAAGTTTCCTTCAGGGCTCCTTTAAGCAGAGGAACCATCTTGAGCATCTGCATCATGTCTCCTTCAGAGGCGATCCGAGCAGCCGAGATTTCCGCCCGGATCTCCTCCTGCAGGTCCGGGTGTCGGGCCAACTCATAGAGTGTCCACATCAGTGTGATAGACGTCTGACGCACATAAAAATGCAGAAAATATCCCAATACATCAACCTTGAAAATATTTATATTCTGTTCATATTCTGTAATACCACCAAAAAATGAAATTATACAATCAGTTACTCAGTCATGCCTTTCTCTTACTTCTGTGAAACACAAAAGAAGATATTTTCAAGAATGTTTTTGTCCATACAATGAAAGTAAATGGGGTCCAAAACAAACAGCATTGGACCCCATTGAATTTCTTTACATGGACACAACATTCCTTAAATTATCTTCTTTTGCGTTCTGCAGAAGAAAGTCATAGAGGTGTGGAAAGACATGTGGGTGCATAAATTATAGATTATTTATCGCACCGTGTCAACCCCTCCAGCCATCAGCTCCGTCACACTGGCCTTTATGTCCTCGATGGACAGTTTGTCCAGCATTAGAAGGCTAGCCAGCACACCAGGATACTTCCCACTGGCTTCTGGATCTTTCCTCAACTGTCTGTAGATATTCTGGATACATCGGTCGGCTTTGGAGAAACCACATTGAGATGAAAAATCAGTGGATGTTTCAAGAGGAAAGGCCGCAATATACTTCAAGTGAAATCGAAGAACTGGCATGATGGAATTTCCAACAAAATCAGGCCAAAATTAAGGGCCTTATTTTGACGATCATAGCGCATGGCGCAGGTGCACTTAGGTGTCCGAATCAACTTCAGCTTGTTTAAAGACGGAAAAATCGGTCACCGCACCAGGCGCACGGTCCAAAAGGATTGTACCTAATTTCTTAATGAGTCATGTGTGTATTTTGGGCGTAACGTGCAATAAACCAATCAGAGTCTCATCCCCCATCCCCTTTAAAAGCCAGTTGTGCTTGCACCATGGCGGATTCACTATTTACATGGTGGAATTTGCGAGTGGAAAGACTGAATGCTTCTCCAGAGAGGAATCCTTTTATTTTTAATATTTAACAATGTGTGCTGCTGCGCATCCCTGTGTGTAATAATCAGAGTGTACGCGCATTGTGCATCCACCTATAGGCGCATATTACTAACGTGCCCTTTAAATAACACAAAAAAACTGCACTATTGACTTTAGACCAGGTTTTTGTTGATCAATGCCATTGCCTCAAAATAGCAACGCGCCAACAATGCGCATGAACTCACCTCGTTTTCAGACCAGCACGCCCATGGGTGAACAGATGGGCACGAGTGCATTTGCTATTTAAACAATGTGGCGCTGGACGTGAAAATTAAACTAGCAAAAAACACTTGCGTCACATTGCGCCAGGTGTATTATAGGGCTCCAAGTTAGTTTAGAGTTTGTTCTGGGAGTCCGAAACCAAACTTTTGAGAAAAGTTCACTCCGGCTGGTAAACACATTCAAACTCCCATTGGCACATGTATGAGTGTGGCTCTGAGGATCCGCCTTCTTTAACGTGGAAATCTTCTCTGGTTCATTTCTTCTGTTCGGTCTGTCGAGGTTGGACGTTCGCGAATAAAAACATGAACACACAAGCCGCTTTATAGTACAAAATGAAGTTGTAATTCTAATTGAAAGCGACACTGACACTGTTTTCATGCGTTCAAAGGAGCTCTCCATGCAAGTCAAACTGGCCATTATTAGGCAGGAACATTAGGAGTGGCCAAATCAACAGTTCACGCTATAGATGGAAACTGATCCAAAACACACTGCAAAAGCAACCCAGGAGTTTTTTAAGGAAAAGAAATGGAATATTCTGCAATGGCCGAGTCAATCCCCTGATCTCAACCCGATCGAGCATGCATTTCACTTGCTAAAGGCAGAAAAATCCCAAGAACAAACAACAACTGAAGTCAGCTGCAGTTCAGGCCTGGCAAAGCATCAGAAAGGAGGAAACCCAGTCTTAGGTAATGACCATGGGTTCCAGACTTCAGGCAGTCATTGCCTGCAAAGGATTCTCAACAAAATATTAAAAATGAACATTTTATTTATGATTATATTAATTTGTCCAATTACATTTGAACCCCTGAAAATGGGGGGACTGTGTATAAAAATGGTTGCAGTTCCTACATTATTTACTTGATACCCCTGAATTAAAGCTTAAAGTCTGCACTTTCAAATTCATCTTGGTTGTTTCAGTTTAATATTATTCTGGTGGCATACAGAGCCAAGAGTATGAAAATGATGCCTGTGTCCAAATATATATGGACCTAACTGTATATCAAAAGAAAGAACAGACTCTCCCCAGACAACAACATACAGGTGCTGGTCATATAATTAGAATATCATCAAAAAGTTGATTTATTTCACTAATTCCATTCAAAAAGTGAAACTTGTATATTATATTAATTCATTACACACACACACACACACACACACACTGATATATTTCAAATGTTTATTTCTTTTAATTTTGATGATTATAACTGACAACTAAGGAAAATCCCAAATTCAGTATATCAGAAAATTAGAATATTACTTAAGACCAATACAAAGAAAGGATTTTTAGAAATCTTGGCCAACTGAAAAGTATGAACATGAAAAGTATGAGCATGTTCAGCACTCAATACTTATTTGGGGCTCCTTTTTCCTGAATTACTGCAGTAATGCGGCGTGGCATGGAGTCGATCAGTCTGTGGCACTGCTCAGGTGTTGAGAGCCCAGGTTGCTCTGATAGTGGCCTTCAGCTCTTCTGCATTGATGGGTCATCGCATCTTCCTCTTCACAATACCCCATATATTTCCAATGGTGTTAAGGTCATGCGAGTTTGCTGGCCAATTAACAACAGGGATACCATGGTCCTTAAACCAGGTACTGGTTGCTTTGGTCCTGTTGGAAAATGAAATCTGCATCTCCATAAAGTTGGTCAGCAGCAGGAAGCATGAAGTGCTCTAAAACTTCCTGGTATACGGCTGCGTTGACCTTGGACCTCAGAAAACACAGTGGACCAACACCAGCAGATGACATGGCACCCCAAACCATCACTGACTATGGAGACTTTACACTGGACCTCAAGCAACGTGGATTGTGTGCCTCTCCTCTCTTCCTCCAGGCGCTGGGACCCTGATTTTCAAAGGAAATGCTTAATTTACTTTCATCAAGGAACAAACTTTGGACCACTCAGCAGCAGTCCAGTCCTTTATGTCTTTAGCCCAGGCGAGAGGCTTCTGACGCTGTCTGTTGTTCAAGAGTGGCTTGACACAAGGAATGCGACAGCTGAAACCCATGTCTTGCATACGTCTGTGCGCAGTGGTTCTTGAAGCACTGACTCCAGCTGCAGTCCACTCTTTGTGAATCTCCCCCACATTTTTGAATGGGTTTTGTTTCACAATCCTCTCCAGGGTGCGGTTATCCCTATTGCTTGTACACTTTTTTCTACCACATCTTTTCCTTCCCTTCGCCTCTCTATTAATGTGCTTGGACACAGAGCTCTGTGAACAGCCAGCCTCTTTTGCAATGACCTTGTGTGTCTTCCCCTCCTTGTGGAAGGTGTCAATGGTCGTCTTTTGGACAACTGTCAAGTCAGCAGTCTTCCGCATGATTGTGTAGCCAACAGAACTGGACTGAGAGACCATTTAAAGGCCTTTGCAGGTGTTTTGAGTTAATTAGCTGATTAGAGTGTGGCACCAGGTGTCTTCAGTATTGAACCTTTTCACAATATTCAAATTTTCTGAGATACTGAATTTGGGATTTTCCTTAGTTGTCAGTTATAATCATCAAAATCAAAAGAAATAAACATTTTAAATATATAAGTCTGTGCAATGAATGAATATAATATACAAGTTTCACTTTTTGAATGGAATAAGTGAAATAAATAAACTTTTTGATGATATTCTAATTATATGACCAGCACATGTAGTGTACATGTGGATTCCACGTGTACCACATGTGGGCTGGATCTGGATCTACACTATATTGCTGTCTGGGTCAGCTTTTAACTCTTTCCCCGCCAGCATTTAAAAAAAAAAAGTTGCCAGCCACCGTCAGGGTTTTTGATAATTTTCCCAAAAATGTAATGGCCCATAAAATATTTTGTTGTATGAATATCTGAGCATGCAATATATCAAAAGACCCTCTGCTTTTAAACAAAAAAATATTATTCTAGCTTCATGCATTCCTTTTTTATCAACACTTAAATATGGGTAAGTTTCATTAAAAAAAGCTACATTTTCAACAAAAAGCTGAGAAAAATCACGTTTTTGTCAAAGACTACATCCAGATCAGATTCAGAATGATGATCAAACACAGATGGAGTAGATTGAGTCTATCAACACCCCTACTGCTTCACAGTCCTATAGCTCGTCCTGGGTCAACATTTCATTCAGTAACATTAGGCAGTTATGATTTATATGCTGTTTTATTTTGGTAATTGTGTTATTTTACATATGCATCAGATTGCATATGCTATTGCCTGTTTCTGCTTCTTTTTCACCTGTGTTTTAATCTGGAGATTGAGTACTCTTTCAGAAGATGTGTAATAGCGCCCCTACCGCTTAACAGTGAAAACACTGAAATTTCCGTCAATGCCGGGGAAAGATTTAAGATGCTTGCTTTAAAGCAATCTATTGTATATTGTATAAAGTGCTATATAAATAAATGTGACATAAATTTACTAGAGTGCCGAATTGCAGCGCTCGTGCAAACATCCACATCGCTATTTTCTCAACTGCTGTTTTCTCACCGCTGTCATTTTTGTTGTGTGTTTATTTTGTTGTTGAAAGGAAAGCACGCAGCACATATTTACACATTCATCTAAACCTCGCTCTCAGTAGCATGGATGGCATCAGGATGTTTGCTAACAGTATAACGTTGGTCACGTGTCACGTGAAATTTTACCCCTAAACGAGGAACTTAACAATGAGTATATTGGGGCCTGAAGTGTTTCCCGGCAAAAAGACCAGCATGAATTTCATTCTATGCAACCAGTGTCGTGTTACCCTGGTTAAAGATGCCGTCCCAGGCCTCCACGTGGTCCTTCCAGATTTTGGCCCCCATGCGGCGGAGCAGGGCCGGAGGGAGGTACAGCATGGGCGAGGTGGTCTTGAACATGAGGGTGATGCAGTCGATGAAGTGCTGGGCGTCTGGATCAATGTAGTCCAACATCAGACCCAAACGCTCGCCGTACAACACAGCACTCACGGCTGAGAGAAACACACAGGGTAAGCTTTCAAATCCCCTTCACTTACACACAAGAATTATACAGAGTTTTCAGGTTTGGGTGAACTATCCCTGTAAAAATCATTTGTAACTGGTCAAAAACCAGTTAAATTAATGTAAATTATGTAAAAAAAAGAAAAAAAGTACTAAACATTTTGGCAACACTATCATATATAACTTTCTTTTACTCTCTTTCGCTGTCTCAGATCATCATTTGGTTTATTAAGTATGGAAAAAGCCTTGTTTTATTCGCTAATTCAGCTGTTAAACTTTACACTGTATGTTAAATTATTATTATTACTAATATCATTATTAATATTAGTAGTAGTAGTATATAACGTGTCACATGATCCTTCAGAAATCATTAATATTAATATATTTGATTATTCTATTACTTTTCACATTGCAGTGTAATAAAACAAGAGAGTTGTGTTTGTTATTGATGGTGTCAAACTTACATTCCAGTGCGTACTTGAAGAGTTCATGGGACAGGTCTGTGGTCCATTCATTTTGTCCACTCCTCTCAATCTTTTTATAGACACGAGCCACAAAGTCATGCCCGACCTCATCCAGGAGCGGCACAAAGTTCCCCTGCACCTTTGGAGAAATCACCTCCTTGTTTAGAACGATCCTATTCGATTTCCAGTCCTCTCCATCTCTGCAGGAACAAATCAATATCTTTTACCATTCCAGTAAACGTAGTTTATAGCAGATCTGGAAAGACACTGCCTACTTTAACAGGACGCCGTATTTGCGGTTCCTGTAGTCCCTGTAGGAGGTCCACGCTTCCACCCGGAGTCTCTTGGGATAATGACCCTCAGCTTTGAACAGGATAGCAGCGTCTTCAGGCTTGATGATGTTCACACTCTCGTAGTATCCAACTTTTTCCCTGTTCAACCAGACATGTTATAATGTTATATGTTCAGATGTTTCTGTATAAGGGTCATTTTTATACAGAATTAAAGGCTATTCAAGTTTTAAATATAAAATGAAATATAAATTATATAGTAAATTAAATATAAATTAGAATATATTCATACATACATAAATTACTTCAAAGGGATAATGTATATGTATTTTTACACCACCACACATACATAAATACTTTTAATTTAGAGGTTGCATAATAGTCTGTGTTTGAAGGGTTCATGGGAACCTGTTCATCATCAAAGAGGTCAATTAAAGGGATAGTTCACCCAAAAATTTATTTTTTAATACAATCAACTTGAATGTTTAAGTCATTTCATTATTTCATCAAACATTTCAATTACATCAAACTGACTTGAAAAAATTATTTGACTCCATAAAAGCACCATAAAAAATAAATGTTGTCATAATTTATCAATTATATAATTTTTTTTACAGTATACTGCAGTATTTGTTCTATACTATGGAAGTCAAGGACCAGCACATTTTTGAGGGTGAGTAAATGACAAAATTGTATTTTTGGGGTGAACTATCCCTTTAATACACCTCATGATGAACAGGTTCCCATGAACCCTTGAGAGACAGAATATTATGCGACAATTTCTAAATTAAAAGTATTTTTTTTATGTATACATTTGTGCGTATACATACATATGTGCGGTGGTGTAAAGAATTTTAGGTGACAAATGATTGTAAAATGAAAAAAGACATGAGGACAATTTGTATTATTGTTTCTGTAAAAGAAAAGAAAGATAAGCAAAAGGTTTTGCGCACCCAATAAGTCCAGTGTAACCAACATGCAAGTAGCCATTTTGTTGTCATGTGACAAAAATGCTTCACTACTGCATGTCAAGGTCTGTATGGTTTATTATTTTAATTTTAAATATCCAATAGTTTTACCTTTTTAAAGGCACATTTTGTTTAGGTCAAATGGAATAACCCTAAGAAATACATTTTTTAATATTTGTACCTTAACAAATTGTCTGAAAAACAGCCATTTTAAAAGGATTTTCGTACTTTTTACGTCATTAAACACATTTTTTGTAGTATAAAATTAATATAAATACAATGATTAGAATTGTTTTTGACTGCCTTTGACCAATACATTTCTATGAACAGTTGTCTGTAATTACTGGAAGAAAAAAAAATTTGAGAAAAAAAACGAATCTCAAAAAGAAATCTAAATGTGCAACGATTAACCGCATCCAAAATAAAAGTTTGTGTTTACATAATATATGTGTGTGCTGTGTATAATTATTATGGGTATATTAATACACACACACATATTTGTATATATTTAAGAAAAATATATTTATAAGATAAATTATATAAATATAAACAGTATATACATGCAATTTTTTCTTAAATATATACGTTTGTGTGTGTATTTATATACACATAATAATTATACACAGCACACACACATATATTATGTAAAGACAATCTTTTATTTTGGATGCGATTAATTGTTTGACAGCCCTAATATGTTTTATTCATTTCCAGGAAATCTAATTTTTCCTGAAATATCCAGATGTCCATGGAAAACCTGTATATGGCACAAACCATTAGTTGTTTTAAAAAAAGTGTTGTTTTACCTGTAAATGGGACCAAACGTATTGAAATTGTGCACCATAATCCGGTGGATATTCCTGAGGCCATCCATTTTCCAGAATGTGTAGAGACTCGCCACACTGTTCTTCCATTGTCCAGGAATCTCACTGAAGGGCCGTACGGAAGAGCTGTCCGTTCGGACTGCAGGTACTCGTCCTGTGTGTGTCGTCCTGACCTGCGACAGGTGCTTCAGTGTGGACAGACACTGAGCCAGACGGGCCCTCAGACTCCAGCGGTCCATCACACCCTCTCACTGCCTCATGGAAAGCAGCTGTTTGCTTTAATATGACTTCACACTTCAAGGATGATGGAGTCATCAAGTGTGCACAGGACACATGCAAAGAGACCACCCCAAATTTTCTGGGACATTAATCAGATGTTGAGCCCCCTACTGGCTATTCTTCTTATTATTTTCTATTATTTTCATGTAAATTATATATATATATATATATTTTTGTTAATGCATTTATCATTTTAAATAGGGTTCTTCTGATGTCCTTGGCCTTTTATATTTCTGCTAAATGAAATAAAAAGATGTAATAGTAATAATATAAATATGCATTTTCTAGGACCCTCTGACCCAAAATCTGTGTGTAATTCTTTTTTAAATATTTGTTATGTTATTTAATATTTATTTATTTTTAAGAATGAATTCTCTGAAAAACAGACAATTTTGAGATCAGTAGATTACTTTTAATGTTTTGAAAAAGGTTGCATTTATTTTATCAAAAATATTAAAAACAGCAATTTTGCGGGAGTGGGTGGAACTGTTTAAAATATTTTAAATGTAAATCATTCAAAAGTGCTAATTCACATATTATGTATGTATGTATATATACAAGTTATTATGTTATTATATATATATATATATATATATATATATATATATATATATATATATATATATATATATATATATATATATATATATATATATATATATATATATATATATATATATATATAATTTATATAATTATTATGTATGTATAAATACATACGTATATATTTAAGAAATATTTGCATGTATATACTGTATACATATTTATATTATATATAAATGTTTTATATAAAAAAAAATTTTTCTTAAATATATACATGTATGCGTGTGTATTTATATATACATACATACATAATTATACACAGTGCACACACATATATTATGTAAACACAAACTTTTATTTTGTATGCGATCAATCGATTTGACAGCCTACTTTTTTTACAGAAATATAAAATGCCAAGGACATCGGAAGAACCCTATTAAATTATAAATTAATAATAATAATAATAAATGCATTTCAAATTAATTGGTTTGACATGACATACATATATATATATATATATATTGTTGAATACTCAATTAAATGAACAAATATACACCGAATTGCTCATAGTGGAATAAACTTCTTATGTTTTCTGTATAAATAGTTGTACAAGGGCACCAAATATATGGGGGTCAAAGGTGGAGAGACAGTCAGCCTTGGACAAGACAACGAATCTGCCCATAAACACAACTCAAGGATGTTGCTAAGTGTGTGTGCAATGATCCAAGACTCACCGGACTAGTATAATATTCATTTATTAGAAAATATATTTTCGTGATTTCAAGACAAGTCAGTCATAAATAGATTTTGAATCAACAATCTACTGTGTAAATACATAAATTGAAATGCTTGTAATAAATAATTAAACAACAACAACAACAACAACAACACTGACACACTAGGAAGTGAAATGCTTTGAATGCATTCACAATAAAATGTATGAAAAATATAAGTTAAGCCCTGTATTTAAGCATTTAAACACAGTGTAAATCTTCAATTCTTTACAAAGGTCAATTGAAAGCACTTCAAACGAAAGCATTATAAATCATGTCATGTTTTCTTGAGGTGTTTGATGAGAGTCTCTAGCTTCATGGCGGTGTTCAGGTCTCCCTGTACCCTCAGTTTGCCGCTGCTGTAGGCGGCGAACGGTCTCAGGTCGCCCTGGAACATGGCCAGCAGATCCTGCTCGCTCATGCTCAGAGAAACATCCGGCTCTCTTGGCAGGACGCCCACACCACACGCTCCATGTCCTGAACACAGAACACAGTGAACCGCTGAGGCAGCATTCAGGGGATTTCACTACAATGCACAAACGGTCTAGAGACCATTCCCAAATGGGGCAGTCAATCCAAATCTTAATACATGGTTATTAACTTTCTCTGCATGTAATCATATACTTTGTGTATGAGTACCATGATTACCACAGTGTAGAAATGCATTTCTTGTACTCTTTTTCTAGGCAACCAGATAATAATTATAACAATAATTAATTAGTTACATTTATATAGCGCTTTTCTGGGTACTCAAAGCGCTTTACATATAGAAGGTGGGAATCTCCTCAACCACCACCAATGTGCAGCATCCACCTGGATGATGTGACGGCAGCCATATTGCGCCAGAACGCCCACCACACACCAGCTTATAGGTGGAGAGGAGACAGGGTGATGAAGCCCATCATATATATAGGAGGCCATGATGGACAGGGGCCAATGGGCAAATTTGGCCAGGATGCCGGGGTTACACCCCTACTCTTTATCGAAGGACATCCTGGGATTTTTAATGACCACAGAGTCAGGACCTCAGTTTAACGTCTCACCCGAAGGACGGTGCTTGTTACAGTATAGTGTCCCCATCACTACACTGGGGTGTTAGGACCCACACAGACAACAGGGTGAGCGCCCCCTGCTGGCCTCACTAACACCTCTTCCAGCAAAAACCTGGTTTTTCCCAGGAGGTCTCCCATCAAGGCACTGACCAGGCCCAGCCCTGCTTAGCTTGGGTCTCGGGTTACAGGGAGATATGGCTGCTGACATTATACAGGTATTCACCATTCAATAATCTTACCTGATGTTTCAGTAGTAACACATATTTTAGTTTATATTTTTGCATTATAGTTTTAATTATTAATATTTGGATCTTAAATGCATACAGTCACTGCTGAAAAGGGTTCAAATATGCAAAAGATGCTGGAAAACTGAAGAATTTGGAAGAATTTTGGACTTTCCTGAAGAACGTTGGTCAGTTTAACTGCTCAGGACAAACAAGGGACTCAAGAACATTTCACAAAACACAAAAACAGCCGTGGATCATCCAGGGAACGACACACAGTATTAAGAGTCAAGGGTTCATAAACTTTTGAACGGGATCATTTTAATAAATTCAGCTATTCTTTAATCTTGTGGACTATATGTAAACATCTTTTATGTAAAATATCTTATTCAGGACAGTAATAAATAAAAAATAACAATCATTTTGTATGATCCCTCTTATTTTCTTTATTTTCACAGATCCTGCAAGGTGTGTGTAAACTTTTGAGCAAAACTGTATATATATACAAAACTGTATATTATATACTGTATATATGTATAATATACACACACACACACACAACTTATGTTAGATGCGATTAAACGTGAATAATCAATTTGACAGCACTAATTTCATGTGCTTTTATCATTTTAGTTTTTAAAAAGGTTTATAGGTTTGATTTATTTTTATTTCAGTTTTAGATTTTATTTCCAGCTAATAATTTTTTGTGCTTCATCTTAAACTTATTTCAGTTTAATGCCATGGCAACTTTTTAAGTTTTATATTTTACTTTATTTCAATTTACAGAAATGTTTTTAATAGTTTTAGTTTGTTAATGATAATATCCCTGATCTGCCTCTGACTTATTTGTGTTTTCCCCTCATTTTTAATGATTAATAGTAGAGTAGCATCAGGAAATTATAGTAGAAAGGATTTCAGAGATGTTGCAAGCCAGGCTCGAAACCGAATCATCAAATGAGCATCGTCACTAAGCCACAGCTCCTTCCTGATATTTCTCCAAAATAAGTTTAGAATACCAATAGCAGGCACTACACCAGCTGTAGACAGTGAAATAGCATTGGTAAACTGGCTTTTTCTGGTTTATATAAACAGCGACAAAATCGCTGGCGGTGTGAACGGGGCTTCAGTCTTACCTTGTGTCAGGTCCACATAGTAGCTGTTGGTCTGTCCAGAGTCAGTGGTGATCTGAAAGTGGTAACAGGCTCCCACCTGATGAACCAGCTCCTCTGACAGCACTGATCTGACCCCATCCATCAGTCCATCCACACTGCTGAAACTCACAGCTGAAACTGAATGCAGCTCATCTGCGAAGCTCAATGTATCTGGAAGGAACCACAAAATGGGATTTTTTATTATGATGGCTTGAAAATATTTCATCATAGGTGAATTTACATTTAGCCATACGGCAGATGATTTTATCATTTTATAATTAATATTATGCACAATACGTGCAAACCCACGCCGAAATTCAAGCCTGAACTGTAACTTAGTGAATACTTGTCACACAAACATGAGACGTATGTCTAAAGAAATGTTAAAATGTCACGTTTTAAATAATGTCAATCAAATCGAAAACAAATATTCCCTGTTTATGTAATCTGTTTGAAAAGAGAGCGATGTCAGACATCCACGATTGTCTCATTATCCACTAATGCGGCCACGCCCACGGAGCGCGCGTTCTTTTGAAAGTCAAATACTGACGCGATCAATGGAAATATATCCCCGCCCACATCAACTCGAATAAACACATCATGTTTAGTGTGATTCATTCATGGACTTTACATCGTTTTGAGACTCTGTGAGGAATAATAATCCTGGAATAATTTACCTCAGAAGAAAAGCTGTTTATTTCTAAGAGCAACGGATCCAGGCGAGGATTGGGAGGTGTTTATTCTGTCAGTGTCTGTGAATATTAAACTGTAAAATGACCGTTTACATATGAATCCTGCTGCAACATAAAATGTCAGACGTAAGACGGTTTAGACAAGATTTATTTGGCCTGTTTTGGATAGATTATGAAGTTTTTACTGTAAAATAGCCTAGTGTAAATTTCTGCTCAGATCCTATAAATTCAGTACCAGTCAAACGTTTTTGAAAACTCTCTTATGCTCATGCATTTATTTGACCAAAAATACAGAAAAAATCCTATTTCTATTTTAATATACTGTAAATACTGTGATGCAAAGCTGAATTTTCATCAGCCATTACTTAATTTATTCATCCAAGAATCCTGAAAAAAGTATCACAGGTTATAAAAAATATTAAGCAGCACAGCAGTTTCCAACATTGATAATAAATCAGCATATTAGAATGATTTCTGAACGATCATGTGACACCAAAGACTGGAATAATGATGCTGAAATGTTTTACATCACCGAAATAAATTATATTTTAAAGTATATTAAAATAGAAAACCATTATTTTAAATTGTAATAATATTTCACAATATGAATGTTTTTTTTTCTGTATTTATGATGAAATAAATGCAGGCTTGATGAGCATGAGACTTCTTTCAAAAACATTAAAAATAGTAATGTGTTCAATCGTTTGACTGGTACTGCATATAATTTAATATAATAGGCCTATTCAAAATTTTGTTCACATGCTGTGCAATATCAGCAATCATGTTTTCTGTTAAGAGTGGACATTAAGGTTAATACAATAGTTGATTTTCTTCCTTTTATCTCACAGATTTGAGAATCATAGTGACCTGATACTGGTCCACATAGGACAGTGCCTTTGGCTCTCACTCTATATTGTTAACTATATTCTAAATAAACTACAAAAAATATATTTCCTTTGTCCTGTTCCTTAGCTCCCTCTCACATAGCCTACCTGACTCAAAGGATCATTCATTATGCGGCTCATTATGCGGCTAATTATGCGGTTCTTTGTCTCCTCAGTTGTAAATCACAGCATTATTCATGATCATTCACACCCCTTCACGTACGGCCTTTGTAAAGAAAAAGTGTCTTACAACATTTTTATCAATAAATTGTTTTATGTGAATGAGTAGGCTCAATGATTCTCACATCAGTTTGGAGCAAAAAGTCTAGGCAACAACACCCATTAGTCAAAAGTCTTGTGGACACATATCTATTCAGTGACATACAAAGTAAGTTTTGTTTTTTCAAAAATCACGCATAAACGTTATTCTCTCAAAAATACAAGCATGTACACTTTTGCCATTAATATGTTTATAAGCAACTGAAAAAAGCACAAATGTCAGAGCATGTCAAAACTTCTAAAGGGCCTCAAAACTGTGCAGACCCGTTAGAGTTAAAAGACTATAATTGAAAAATGTACAGCCTATATTATATATATATAATATTAAACCTGCCAAATTTGCTAGTAGGAGTGACTGCATCCTCTCCATCTCAAGCTATTGAAATTCTGGACTCTTTTTATACTTTTCAGCGTAATTTATTAAAATTGAAATTAGTGCTAAATGTAAAGAAAACGAAGTATATTATTTTTACACACAGCCGCTCTATGATCTCTGTCTCGCCTATTCTTACAATTGATGACCTACATATAGAAAGGGTACCAACCTATATACACTTAGGAATATGGCTTGATGAGAAATTAGCTTTTGATATACATATTGATTACGTGGTGAAAAGACTTAAACCAAGATTAGGTTTTTTTTTTCCTTTGGAGCAAGAAGGCGAATTATACAGAGTACTTTTTTACCTATTTTAGACTATGGAGATGTTATTTATATGCATGCTTCTATACATTTATTGAAAGGCTGGATGGTGTTTATCATTCTGCACTGCGTTTTATAACAAATGCTTGTTCACATACTCATCACTGTTTGTTATACAATAATGTAGGTTGGTCGTCTTTATATCAAAGAAGGAAATCACATATGTTAATATATGTTGTAAAGATATTATTAGGTATGCTTCCAAATTACATTACTAGTCTTTTATGCCTATGTCGAAAGAACTATAGCACTAGATCATCTAATGGGATTAAATTAGTAGTACCTAGGATACACTCGGAGCATGGAAAATCATCTTTCTCCTATTATGCTCCATGGTTATGGAATGAATTTCAAGTTACTACCCCATTAGAAACAATTCCTTATTTTAATATGTTCAAACATCTATTGCAGTGTAAAATGATTGAATCATGTTGCGGTTTTAATTCATTTGGTGATTTATGTTGAATGTTTTAGCTTATCATGTGTGTTATATGTTATATGTTTATGTGAAATTTTATTAGGGCCATCTTGGCCAGGACTCCCTGGAAGAAGAGATTTATTTTAATCTCAATGGGACCTTCCTGGAAAAAAAAAGGATAAAAAAAAAAAAAAAACTGCATTACACGCCACTGCTGAAATACACCCGCATTAAACGGGTTGGCGAGTGTTAATGTTAAACCCTGTACATAAGACAATAACCTTACCTTGTGACTTAAAATACCTTTAAAGAAGACTTTGTCAAACCAATTTTCAAAGTTAGTCTTGACGTTTCTAACTTCAGAAATCAACCTTTTTTTTTTTTTTTACGATATTGATCTTTTTCATGATTTTTGCATGTTCATGAATATGTGGAGGATTCTAACATCACCTTGACTGCATTGAGACGTAGCCGTCTGGTTTAGGAAATGCATTGCAAGCTGCTGTATGGGTCCGGTGAGACCTTCCAGCCCTGGGACAGAGGGGGGCATAATTAAGGGCCCAGAGTGACCCCCGTCTGGTTCCCGGAGCACACCCTCCAGGATCAGCTCCACACGGTCCACCTCCAGCCCCCATGGCTTCGTCATCTCATTCATATCCATCTGCATCACACAAGCAAAAAAGCTTAATCTTGAAAAAGAAAAATTCAGTGGTTAAAAGTGTAATATTTCTTTGATTTCTCTCACCCCGAGATGTTCCCCTAGTTTGATTCTCTCTGTCTGTATCTCCCTCAGGGTCTTTTTGCTCAAGGTCTGCATCATGGCGTTCTGTGCAGTGAGACGGGTGGAGGCGTTCAGATCCTGCACGGCCACCACTGACATCACCGGACTCCAGATCCGGAACTGGATATCCGCTCCAACTGACACCAGACCGCCGTCTTTGGTGGTTACCTTTTGGCAGAAAAAGTGTGGGAATGTCAAAATACTTGGTATATACAAAGATGAGTTTTTAAAAAAAGCACAGTTTTTTTAATTGACCTTGCATGGTGGGACGTTAAAGGCTCTGGTCCGCAGGTCAACTCTCTGCCACTGATCAATCAAGGGCAGAACCAGAACCACTCCTGGGCCTTTAGGAGGACGGATCCGACCCAGACGAAAAACAACTATCCTCTCGTAGTTTGGTACAACCTGAAAATAATACTGTATATTTAATAAGTGCTTAACAAAGACTAAAACTCTGCTAATAATGTGCTTAGAACGGACCTTTAGGACAAACCATCCAGATATGGGAAAAGTTATGAAAGTAAGCAGGAAAACCAGGAATGTAACGATCAGGTTGCAAATCCAGGACAACAATCCTTGAGTTTTATCTGAAATAAAGAAAACACACACACACACACGCCGGTCAAAAGTTTGGAAACATTACTAGTTTTAATGCTTTTGAAAGAAGTCTCTTATGCTCATCAAAAATACAGAAAAAAAACAGTAATATTGTGAAATATTATTACAATTTAAAATAATAGTTTTCTATTTTAATATACTTTAAAATATAATTTATTTCTGTGATGCAAAGCTGAATTTTCAGCATCATTACTCCAGTCTTCAGGGTCACATTGCTGATTTGATACTCCGTTAATATCAATGTTGGAAACAGTCGTGCTGCTTAATATTTTTTTGGAACCTGTGATACTTTTTTTTCAGGATTCATTGGTGAATAAAAAGTTAAAAAGAGCAGCATTTATTCAAAATAGAAATATTTTCTAACAATATACATCTTTACGATCCCTTTTTATCAATTTAACACATTTTTTTTTCATCAAAGAACCCTGAAAAAAGGTTATAAAAAAATATTAAGCAGCCCAACTGTTTCCAACATTGATAATAAATCATCATATTAGAATGATTTCTGAAAGGTCACGTGACAGACTGGAGTAATGATGCTGAAAATTCCGCTTTGCATCACAGAAATAAATTATATTTTAAAGTATTTTACAATAGAAAAAAATATATTATACAATGTAAAATGTTGATCAAATAAATGCAGGCTTGATGAGCATAAGAGACTAATTTCAAAAACAAAAAAAATAGCAATGTTTCCAAACATGTAAATATATATCCACACATACAGTGTGCAGTCTTACTATCATAAAGCATCATATTTACTTATGTACAGCGTAGTTACTATAACGCAGAGTGAATACCTGTGAAGTCGTTTTGCGAGACTTTAGGGACATAATCAAAAGAATGTCCTCTGTGATCGTGACTGTGAGTGAATTCAGCATGAGATGAAAACAGTCCAGGATTATCACTGTACAACTGATCTCTCTGCGACAGACACTGATACTCATAACCCGAAGACTTCCCGAACATCGTCATGCCGTGTCGGGATAGACCTCGCTCCCTCCGTGATGACTATGGTCGTTTATTAATGTTAAAAAAGGCTTTTTACGGTCAGTGCATGGACCATGGACAGTCAAAACAAGAAGCACTTCCGCGTTTTGCGATGTCTAACGGGACGTCACGTCATGTGCTGAGGGCAATGCAACGGCGCCCTCTATAGTAACGGAAGTGACATGCATCGTGTTTGGAAAGGTAATTTTTTTATTAGTATGAAAAATTGTTATTTCAATAACATATTGTAGTGTATCCACCTTTTTTCTAACGAGCCTACTGCGTACGTTTTGATTAGCAAGAGCTCTTTACAGTCGCTTCATTTCTTTTCCTCGTTTTTTTGGTTTTATATAGTAAAACCATGTTTAATTTAGTAGGCATATATTGCACATTTGTGTTGTGCTCTACCGATTTAATTGACAATATATCCTATGAATAATTCACCTGAATGCACTAAAAATCTTGTTTCCTCCCCAAATCCTCATGATGTCTCTTTGCAGGTTTGTTTTCACACGGATGCGTTAAAAGGGTAAACCTCCTTTTCACTTCTAATCATTCACTGGCATGTTTCTAAAGCAAGTAAATACAATATTGTCTGTCAAAAATGAAGGAAATCACTTTGAAATATTATCACTCAATGTTTTAGTTAGTTAATATTTTTATTATTAAGGCAACGTGTTATATAATACAGACATATACACTCTAAAAAAAGGCTCGTAATCATAGGGGAACCTTTTTTAGTGCTATATAGCACCAATTTTGGTGCTTCAGCGGTTCTTCAGAGGTTCTTCAGCGGTTCTTCAGAGGTTCTTCAGCGGTTCTTCAGCGGTTCTTCAGAGGTTCTTTGACTAAGGTGCTATATAGCACCTCTATATAGCACTAAAAAAGGTTCCCCTATGATTACGAGCCAAGAACCATTTTTGGTGCCATATAGAACCTTTTTTTTTAGAGTGTAGGCTACATTAGCTATTTAACACATCCTCAATATTGCTGTCGATATAAAATTACTCAGTTATAGTAATTTGTTAATGCTTTTACATTTTTAGATGTCTTTGTCCGATGGTTGACGTGGTGTGAGTAGAATAATATCATCTTATTGTAGGCCTGTTTTTGAAAATGCTTATTATTGCATTCATAGTGTGAACCTTTCGCTTATTGTTTACTTCCATAATTCTTCCATTATAATAAAGCGAACCCCAAAATATTATGCTACACTGCGAGAGAAACTGACAGATAGATAGATAGATAGATAGATAGATAGATAGATAGATAGATAGATAGATAGATAGATAGATAGATAGATAGATAGATAGATAGATAGATAGATAGATAGATAGATAGATAGATAGATAGATAGATAGATAGATAGATAGATAGATAGATAGATAGATTCCAGTTTCTGGAAATAAAAAAAAATCAAGAAGATCAATAATACATTTTATTTATAACTACAAATATGAAACATATCTTCCAACTTTTACCAATTAACAATTTCTTTCAAACTTTAATTAAACTGATCATCAAACACATTCTAAATAATCTTGAATTATAATGACATTGGAAGGCAATTTGCATTATATACATAACCAGGCTGTGTCACATAATGAAGATGCATAGACTTATGAGCATTATTATGAGTACAAAAACTACAATAACACAAATAAAAAGAGACATACAAATATACATAATGAGAAAAATAAGCAACCTATGCAAAATAATAAATACATTTGTGCTTTTTTTAGCATTTAGGCAGATTCATTGGCATAGTACTCTAACTAGCATGGCAGTAAAGCAAAGCACCTGAAGTCTAGAGGATTTTGTTCCTCTACAAACAGTCTTTCAGAAAAGCTCCTCAGTTTTTGAACATGTCACACAGCAGTTTCTCCATGGGCGTGTTCCCGATGGTTCTTTGGAAGAAAAGGTGCTCGATTCTTTCGGAACTCACAAAGTGAAGGGATGGAAGGAGAAGTAATAGTCTGCCAAACCTAAAGACAGAGATTCGTAAAAAAAATAAAAAAAATTGTTAGTGGTGTCTATTCTCAAAAATACCTTTTAACTTCTTTATGTAAATGTCGTGCTTATGTCGTGTGTGTGTGTGTGTGTGTGTGTGTGTGTGTGTGTGTGTGTGTGTGTGTGTGTGTGTGTGTGTGTGTGTGTGTGTGTGTGTGTGTGTGTGTGTGTGTGTGTGTGTGTGTGTGTGTGTGTGTGTGTGTGTGTGTGTGTGTATTTGCTCACCTGGCGACTTGATTGGGGTAAAGAGTGTGGATATGTTGAGCTAGCAGCACTTGGGATTGATCTTGTAGATTCTCCACTTGTTCTGGGTCTTTAAGTCCTCGTGTTTCTGTTACAGAATGCCAACATTACTCACTCAGAACACCAGTTTAGTTTTGGGAATGTTATCATGCTATCATTTATGCCCCCTTGTGGCAAGAAGAGGGAAAAACCTACCTGGTTTAAACAAAACAATGGCTTTCAAGCATGCAAACTCAGTTGGATCCACTTGCAGAGGCTTGAAGCGGGTAAACACTTCTTGTAGGACCCTCAGGTCCGAGGCGGAGGGGCTTCCCTTGCCGTGTCCTGGGGGTGAGAGGTCAGGCAGGGACAGCAGGGGGCAGTTGTCCAGAGGTAGCGACCACTGAATTGCACACAGAAGAAAAAGCTCACTCCACGCTTCCTCAAGTAGAATCACCTAGAATCACAAGAAATGGTGATAGATTGTTAGGGTGATGTATCAACAATATTTGTTATTTTGAGTGGCATTGGCAGATAAATGAACCTGTCGATTAATATAGCGTGTGCCTGAAAATAGCTCACTTTGTGGGCAAGAAACAGTAGAGTGAGAAACAATAGTGCACCTGACTCTCACCTGGTCTCTGAAAGGTAGATGGGAAAACACTGGCAAATTCTTGGCCCATTTAACAGACATGAAGAGTAGGCGGGCTGAAGTCTCATACACACTCTCAGGGCCGCGCGAGGGGTAGAGCGCATTGCCGTACTCCGGAGAACTCCTTTCAGGTTCATTACTGGTCACATCAATGTTCTCATCCACTGTAAACACAGTTAGATACAAAATATTGAACTGATGAAGTTGGGGATAAAGAGTTATTAGCCTGTTCAGCTTAGACCAACATTAACTTTCCCTGCTGGTCCAGGCTGATTTATGCTACAGTATTTAGCCATGGACTGTGTCCAAAACCTAACCCAGACAGCAACACAGTGTGGATGTGGATCCACAACACACAAGTGGATTCCACGCGTACCAGATGTGGGCCAAATCTGGGCCGACACCATTTGCTGGGAAGGCAGTACTGTCTCGTTACCTAGTCAGTCAATGACTTAACAGGTATCATTTTGTATATTAAGGTACCTTGTACACTGCCAGAAAAAAAGTACCTTTAGAGCAGGGGTGTCCAAAGTCCGGCCCGCGGGCCAAATGCGGCCCGGGGATGAATTTCAAACGGCCCGCAGCGCGTCTATTAAAATGTATTATATGTGGCCCGCCACGGATCATTTACAAATCGTGCAGTTTCACGATGTCACCGCAAGGTGGCAGTACTAGATTTTAGGCCAGGGAAACAGCGCCCAAAGCAGAACGAAACAGCGCTGCTTGTGCTCTGCGCAACTCGCGAGCTCTGACTCTGAACAAATGTGTTTACCTGCTGAGTGTCTCGTTCACGCGACCACTAAACAGCTCGTGAGAAGTTTTCGAGTTCGGCACAGAGGTCTCCGGTACGAGCTGCGAATCTCTCTGTGATTTGATTTAATTTCCAGTTAAACAGCGCTGACTTAATCAACAACACTAACGTGCAAATCAGCTGAGCCGATTCAAAAGACTTTTCAAACAACAATTCGCATTTCGAATTTATCATGGATTTACTGTAGTAACACATAATGTGTATGTATTACTTTTTGCCTTGTGTGCACTGCAAAAAATGCTGTCATTTAGTATTTTTGTCTTGTTTCTAGTCTAAATATATCAAAAAAATCTTAAATCAAGATGTTACGAGATAAGTTAAATGACATTAGATATTTTTTCTTGTTTTCTGGAAAATAAAATAAAATTTAAGTGAGTTTTTGTTTAAAACAAGCAAATATATCTGGCAATGGGGTAAGAAAAATTATGTTTCTGTTTGGAATCTTTAAGGAAGATTTTGGAAGATTATTTTTCTAATCCATTGGCAGATAATTTAGTTTGTTTCAAGCAATAACTCAATTCATTTAGATTTTTTCCCCCAGGAATCAATAAAAAATATGTAATTTTCCTAGTAAAAGCATCTTGATTTAAGAATTTTTAGATATTTAGACTAGAAAAAAGACAGAAATACCAAGTCACAAAAGCGTGTTTTGTAGTGTGGTTTTACCTGTGGTGATCTAAATAGAGCACTTATTAAATTTAAATAAGAATAGAGTTCTAACTCTGTAATAATATTAAAATTTCACCCATTAAAACTTTTTGGTTGATGAAAGTTTTACAGATATTGTTAAATATCTACATTTCCTGTGTCCTATCTCAAGCTACTCTACTGTCAGCTCAAGCTTTTGTAAAATCTGTCATGTTTCAAAGAAACAAAACATGTCATATATATATATATATATATATATATATATATATATATATATATATATATATATATATATATATATATATATATATATATATATATATATATATATATATATTTATTTATTTATATAATAGGCTAGAAAAGGGACCGGCCCCCGGCTATGTCCACAATATCGAATCCGGCCCCCTTTAAAAACAGTTTGGACACCCCTGCTTTAGAGCTTATCACATTAAGGGAGTGCCCATAAAGTAACCCCTAAAAGTGCCATATTAGTACCTCAGTACTATTAATATGTACCCTTAAGGTACTACTATCAACTATTTAGGGGCAAATAAGGTACAAATTTGCCTAAAGGTACAACTAAAGGTAACATTTTTGCACATTTTCTGATAGTGTAAGGAGGTTTCAGACTGCCTTCCAAAGCACCATAAAGTCATAAAGATCTAGAACAAATTCTAAGCTTTACTTCAAGTGAGTTTTACTTTCTTACTATCCTTTTTCCGAACTTTCGGACATGGTATATATCAACAAAACTTAGCAAGTGATGCTGGTTGACCAAGGTGGTCTCATTCCTTACCATCCTCTGGTTCCAGCTTGGCGCAGGTCTCGGCCGTCATCAGGCTGACCATGAAGCGATGTCCGTTCTTGGGACTGTTGGAGTGTTGGCTAGTATCTGTGGAGCTGATGCTGGAGCTGATGGAGGAGCCCAGCAGTGGGCGGTTGATCACGGAGCAGGTGGATGAGGAAGTGGGCTCCAAGGTGGTGGCGAGGTGCTCCTTGTCCTTGTCCACATCCAGAGCGTCTAACCTGACCTGAGCGGTGCTGCGGGGCTGACGCTCATTCTGAACAGCTGAGAGGAGATGGATGGAAAGGTTTAGAAAGCGGAGACAATAAAGAAAGAAGTCGAGAAGAAGAGGATGCCTTTAAAGGCTAACTCACCATCCTTGTTCATGCCCGCTTGAAGGCATTTCTTTAAGCGACAAGCCTGGCACTGATTCCGATGGGCTTTATCCACGGGACACATGCCTGTACCAGCTTGACATCTGTAAATTTCAATATCATAATCTTAGTTTATGTTATTGCACTGGTTTTGTATTTAACCTTCAATCTTCTCTGCTCCCAATTTTAAATATGTAAGGTGTTTTCTCACCTGTAGATGAGTCTGCGCCTCACACTGCGCTTGAAAAAGCCACTGCAACCATTGCAAGCATATATCCCATAGTGTTTCCCACTGCTGGTGTCCGAACACACTTTACAAAGAAGTCCTGAGTTCAGGATCTTGCCAGGAGCGGGGCTTTTACCTGGGAAGGCACAGGAAACAACTATTTGTTATTCCAGGTTGCAATCGCTTATTCCTGTTCCAATCATTAGGAGACAGTGTTTTCTTCGTGTGTAAACTGCCATTTCATACAGATTTTGTCTACATAAACCTTGCTTTAGACTATAGTATTTTAGGACTTTCGTTAAAATATTTGAAGTCGGAAAGGTCATTGATTGCAAGAGTCTTTGCCATGTCCTCTACAAGCCAAATTGAAGACGTTACTCACCCTCATGACTGTCATCTGTAGAGTTGCTCCTGGAAGACTCTGCTGGGGATACAAACTGCACCATCGACATTTCTGACATTGGATCCTCCATTCAATGTACTGTAGAAGTTCACACAAGCTGTTCCTGAAGTGTACCCTTAGAAGGTTCTGGCTTTTAAGGTTAAAATTTCTGTCCCGGGTGGATTAATTGGAATCCTAGAGGGTCCTCAAAAACATCCGTCCAGCCTTGAGAATGTTAGATGTTTCTTCAAGTTCCTTCAAGGTCTCTATCCTCTGAGTATCTCTGTCCTGTTGAACTTCTTGTCTGCTGCTTTTGTAAAGTGCCGTGTGGTCTGTCACCTCCTCCTGGTGAGTCTAGCGATGCCGGACAGTGAGTGACTCTGAGGCTACCATGGGCTCCCTAAAGGAAGACAAAGGGATTAGCAGCAAGCGCTGTGTAAGCAAGTGCCTATTTGTCATCCTCTTAATCTTTACTGTCCATCTAGGGGTGGATCAATCAGTCACACTCAGTATTAGCTCCATCCACAACAAGTGTGGAGAGAAACGAATAAACAAAAGGATTGGGGTTGAGTCATAACTCTCCATCTAGCGCTCTCTCTCTCATGCTCTCATCTCTTCTCTTTGGTTTACCCTCAATATTCATGAATGAAGACTTTGTTAGCACCTCCAAAACTTGCAGTAGTTAGCTATTGATTGATTTTTGTTATATATGTGGTGACTTGGCTACCAGTGCTTTCTAAGTTTCAGGAATCAATAATGATTTCATGGGTCAACACCTGTTTTTGTTATGATCAGTGGTCCAAAAAGTCATTGCTCACTTTTGACTACACAGAACACGAGATATGAAGGAATGCCAACATTTATATGCATCTACAAGTTTTGATGTGCAACTACTATCTCTCTTTTTTTTTTTTTAAGAAATTAATCATATTTCTTATGTACAGTACACAGGCTGTAGGGAACATCTGCTAGGGGATTCTTCCCTAAAGTTTTGTGGCATTTCATCATTGTTTAATCCTCAACTGTCCAACAGTAATGATGAGGCAATGCTAATCTCTATTGGCTCCAGTTAGTCAAATCTGCTGGATTTAAATCTTGTTTTTACTCCAAAAATGATGTTCAACAATGATTGACTGTGGCATGTTTGCCTATAAGGATTTTTTTTTATATATATAAAATGTTTATTCAACAGTAATATGTTTGGTTAATTTATATGAATTTATAAGTATAATATGTTTTTTTGGTGCTGTAATTGGTCACCACTTCTTTTTCCCCGCATTTTTTAAACTTAAAATTTTAACTTATTTAAATATTTATGTTGTAACATTTTATTTATTTTTATTTTTCATTTCAAAAGGTATGATGCTAAAAAATTACAAATAAAATATTAGTGTTTTGAACTTATGATCTACTCAACTGATGTCAACTGCTATATGCTTGATTTACATAAACAATAAATACATTTTTAAACATTTTAAGAAAAATATATGTAACACTTTACAATAAGGTTGTATTAGTTAACATTAGTTAATGCATTAGTTAACATTAACTAACCATGAACAACACCTCTGTTCAGCATTAGTTATTAACTAATGAACCTTATTGTAAAGTGTTACCAAAATATGTTTTATGTATTTTTGTACAGTGTGCCATGCACATTGCACCTTCATACTTTTATATTACTTTACATTATTATACACTTCTATAAAATATTATAAAATAAATACACACAGTTTTACATGCAGTATTGCATGTTAAACTGCAGAAAATGTCAATTTTCTCTTAATGAGTACACTATATGAACCAGATTGTCTTTTTATGAGCAAACAGCTACTCTCAGATCAACAAACGCCAACTCTCTCTAACTTTCAGAGCACAAACACGCATCACCTCAGCAGAAGTCCTGTCTGCTCCTGTACCCCCGCGAGCATCCGCTAGCACCCACTTCAAATCAGCTAAGCGGCTTAGCCTACCATAAAACGTGTTCTCCCAAGATAACAAAGACCTCAAATGAAAAGAGGGGGAGAAGGGAAAGAAAACAATTAGCCGCTTGTGAGGCTGTGGGAGCCGCGCGGGCCCCGACAACGACACCGGTGCCATATGGTGGCTGCTCTCTGGATCCAGCTCTGCCTAATTAGTGACCCCTGTGTGATTTACTGGTAATTAGAGGGCTGAAGTCAGTGATTTGCTTTTTTCTTTTGATTTGTGTATCTATCTTATTAAAGTCTTAAGCAGTGCAAGGTCACACACAAAAGCCAGACAGCAGCACATGCTATCTTAAACCCATCTCTCTCGTAGTCTCTCCACCGCGGCGGAGGGTCTTTCATTGGAGCCACGAGCACAACAGGTGGTCAGATTGCTCATAAACATGTAACCACAATCAAGTGACCTTTTAATTGCGAAAAGCTTTGTTTTGTTTGAACCCATCGGACTGGTGACACAAAACAATAGATTTGAAGAAGTTTTACATGCCTTATTTTGACTCGGTTGATGTAACTCTTGTCTAATTGGTTTGTTTAAACTCAAAAGATGAATAAGCAGCAGACAGCGTGTCGTGTAGTCTGATGAGGAGATGATCTCTGTGAACCAAGAATCCTCCTTAATACTCCGTTGGCATTAAACTGGTGTCTTAGTCCCACTGACAGAGCCCTCTCTGTTGACCTAAACGAGTGTGTAAAAAGATTACGGCTCCTCGATTAGGTTGGGGTCTTCTTGGGGAGCAGATGGAGCCATTTGAACTATGAACTGGAGACTTTAAATTAGTTCAGTCTCACAAAGGCCTTGAAATGTAAAATTGAACAACAATCTCACACCTTTATGGATGCATGTGTAATTTGTTATTTGCATACTGTCATATATATATATATATATATATATATATATATATATACAGTACCGTATAAGTACTGCAAAAAGTTTGGAACATTACTAGTTTTAATGTTTTTGAAAGAAGTATCTTATGCTCATCAAGGCTACATTTATTTGATCAAAAATACAGAAAAAACTGTAAAACTGTACTATTTTGATTGTGTTTGAAAGAAGTCTCTTATGCTCATCAAGCCTGCATTTATTTGATCCAAAATACAGCAAAAACAGTAATATTGTGAAATATTTTTACAATTTAAAATAACTTTTTCTATTTGTCTATTTGTTTTCTACCAGACTTCAGAGTCACATGATCTTCAAAAATCATTCTAATATGATTTGCTGCTCAAGAAACATTTATGATTATTATCAATGTTGAAAACAGTTGTGTAAAAAAAATGTAAGGATTATTTAAAGGGTTAGTTCACCCAAAAATGAAAATTCTGTCATTAATTACTTACCCTCATGTCGTTCGACACCCGTAAGACCTCCGTTCATCTTCGGAACACAAATGAAGATATTTTAGTTGAAATCCGATGGCTCAGAAAGGCCTCCATTGGCACTACTTTACACTCTCAAGACCCATAAAAGATACTAAAGATTTATTTACAAAGTCCATCTCACTACAGTGGTTCTACAATAACTTTATGAAGCGACAAGAATAGTTTTTGTGCGCAAAAATCCCATGGCGAATTCATGGCGAAATCCCAAGGTGACACACCATTCCCCAACTGAAATTATGTGCGGCTTTGAATGGTGCTCAGCTGGCCTTGAAAATGATCTCACTCTGGAAATCAGTGGTCATGTGGATATACTCCACAACTGTCCAGGCATGGATAACTTCTGAATCCTGTAGATTCAAAGCAATTGTTGGGACGAGGATATCAGAGATCTAGGAACTGACTACTGGATGTACCTGGAGGTATGCGGATTCGCAAAGCAACCCAGTTGATGACCTTACCCAAGATAGAACGCTTACAGAGCTAGCCAACAACTGGAGCCAAGGTACATCATATTTACTGCCCCTATAACATTGCTGATCCTGCCCAGACAGCAACATAGTGTCTGCCCAGATCTGGCCCACATCTGGTACGCGGGAATCCACATTTACCAGATGTGGCCTGGATCTGGGCTGACAGAGGGTGCGTCTCAATCAGCTCCCTAGTTCAGTAGTCAGGGCACTGATCAGGACACAAGTCAATGGGCTGACTCCCTGATCAGTGCCCTGACTACTGAATTAGGGAGCTGATTGAGACGCACCCACTATGTTGCTGTCTGGGTGCTAACTATACTTCCTCGAGTGATATAGAAGCAACCGTTCAAATCCATAAAACCACTGACCAACCATCGGCAATGGATTATTAGGCCGCAGAAATGCTCCTCTACCAGAAATCATAATTATAACTGCTCAAAGCAAAGAGACCCATACACTCAACCAGTAGGCTGTTAACCTTTGCACCAGAATATGACGAGTCTTAACTGGTTATCAAAGTTGGTGGTCGGCTCCATGTGCAAAAGGATTGGAGGCATCAGATATCCACCCTAGATCCTCATCATAGAGTCACTAAACTAGTAATAAAGAACTATGATAACAAGGTCTGCCACCCTGGACCAGAGAGAGTATTTGCGGAAATAAGGAGAATCTTTTGGGTACTAAGAGGATGTCAAGCCATCCGTAGGCAGTAACATCTATGCAAAGAATGTCACAAGTGTCATTCCAAAGATGGCAGATCCGCCACCAGCCAGACGGAGACTTCAGAAACCACCTTTCTATAGTACTGGCATGGACTGTTTCGGACCATTTCAAATTTGGCAGACACTGTAAGAAGAGATGGGGGATAACCTTAAGTGCCTCACCACAATATGTGTTTCACCTCGACCTGCTTGCCTCTATACTGATTCTTTCCCAATGGCCCTGCGGAGGTTTGTAGCCCATCTTGGTAGGCCTTGTGATTTATTCTCAGTCCAGGGCACAACATTTCATGGTGGGGAAAGAGAACTTCAAGAGGCCTTTGCATCCCTCAGTCTTCAACTGCAACAGCATCTGGCCAAGAAAAAAATATATGTCCACTTCAACCCACCAAATGCCCCACACTTTGGTGGTGCCTGGAAAAAATGGCCTTTGTATCACCATCACCTAACTGATCCTGACTATACTTGAAGTGGAAGGGATCCTGAATAGTAAACCTCTGAGGTACACATCTTCTAGTGTAGCTGCCATCGACCCTGTTAGGCCCAATTACCTGCTCATGTGGCAGCCATTATCACCGGTTGTATATCCAGCTACAGAGGCATTCGAGATGGAGGCAAAGCCAGGTGCTAACCGATCAGTTTTGGTCAAGCTTTGTTCGCCACTACTTACCAACACTCCAGGTCCGAGTGACATTTCCCCGAGAACTATTGCCATGCACCCACAACACCCACCTGTGATTGGTGGGTAAAGTAGTTAAGACCTTTCCTTGACCCTCGTCCAGTTGCAAAACTAACCCTGCTTCCAGCCCTCGTTGATGATGACCATGCCAAAGACTCAGATCTCCCTAAATGACTGTTCCATTAAAGTAGCAAATATGTTAAATATATTTGGGGGCGGCGTTGTTGGGACTTTGATTGATCTGATTGGAACAACCAATCAGATCAATGGTTACTACATTACGTCAGTCACTCTCAGTTCCTGATGAGCCGACTGCACCAGGTACCGTTTGGTTTCTCCAGAATATGGACTGAATTTTTGCATGGATAAGTATCAATTATGTGTCAATGATAATCCAAGTCCTTTAATGAGTGTTTTATATTGAATGTCACATACGTTGAATAATTAATAATCTAGAAGTTGGTGCCTTCTAGACTGAGAAAAGCCAGAAAATGTATTTTTGGCTCATATGGATGAAAGACAACAACTCCCAGAATGCACTTGCTTCGCTGCCCTACGAGGCCACTACCAAGCCACGCCTACCAGTTACATCTCTTGCCCACCACGGCTACACCCCACCGTTGTTTTCATTTTTATAGTAATAAAATCCTTTAGTTCAGTTAGAGAACAGACACTACAATTAAAAACTAAACGTGTCTGCTCAATACATATGAGCCGAAACAGCGAAATGCGCCTATTTAAGTGAGTTTGTCATTGTACCGTTTTGTTGTTGTGTTTTCATGAACCCCCACCCCTGAATTTAAACCAGAACTAAAATGAGCACGGCCGACCGGCATTCATTCACGGCCGCATTGTCGTTCATTCACGGCGCGTGTCCAGTCTGGCGTGTTTTCATTTTATGCCTATGGAAGCTTATCTTTCATAGGAACTCATTGAGAACACTCACTTTGCTCCGCAACTCTCCGTTACGAATGTCTTTGCGGCCGTCTGTGTCTTACATTCTGTGAGCGAGATCCCACCCCTGTGGGCAAGATGAAAACATGCAGAACTAGCTCCTACTACTGGCTGTAGTCTATAGCCTCTGCGGCACTTCTGACACTCGCTTGTCACACAGAAGAAGAAGAGAGACAGTATTTACGTGCTTGCCAAAAGCACAGATATATTATGTCTATGGCCAAAACCATTCACACACTTTTTGCTGACTGGCAAGCAGCATTAGCAGCTCATCTTCTTCTTTGTCTACTTACTACTTCTTCGTCGTATCAATGCATGCTCGGCAAGACCGTTTTGTGCTTGAGCGCCACCAAGTCGTGTTTTACTGTCACTTCAGCAGCTCCAGGCACGTGAACAAAAGCGATGATCTCATTGGTTGGCCAGTTTTTAACACGCCGCGTCAAAATAAAAAAATGAACCCGAGGCGTTTTTTTTTTAAATGACGCTTTTACGCCTGCCGTTTTGCGCGTTGGTGTACACACTCACATTGGCGCCCTTTGTTTAGTCACGAGTCGTTAAACATTGGCGATAAAAGCGCGAAAATCATCCCGGTGTGAACAGGCCTTAGTGTAGGCCTACAGATCCGTTTATAATTGTATATCGTTGTTAGTTAATTGTGTGATGACTCAGACAAAGACGTACCTAGTGGTAAAAAGTGTTAATACCGCGAAGAATTTCATGTCATCAGGATAAGTTATTATTAATAATTATGGAAGTCATTATTGACAAAGAAAAATCCATGACACATACTTAGGACAAGCAGTAAAATAAAAATTAAATAAATCTGCGGTTTGAAATAAGGATGGAAAATCAAATAAAATATTCCGTTATACAAACAAATGTATGTTTACTCAAAAAGTTGCAAAAATGTCAGGGGTTCTTTTTGCTTTTGACCTGCTGATCTAGAATTGTAGTGTTTCCCTGACCTCTGCACCCACTTATTGTGTTTCGTTGGTTTGCTTTAATTTGTTTCCAGACAGCGCGTTCCATGGGAGAATGAGAGCTGAAAGCAGGGGTGTCAAAAACATGTGACTGCGAGTTTCCAGAACTAAAGCTCGGCGCATGACACATTCCTGTTGACGTCATGTGTGATTGACACACCTGGGCGTGTGCTTCTCAGCAGCTCAAAGCGACGCCTGTCACAGCGGCTCGGCATTAGCTGTGTTTATGTAACTAGCAGGTGGCAATAACGCATAATGTTCCTAGTGGCTTTTTAGGACAAGACTTGCTTAGATGAGCAGAGCAGAGATTACCATAAAACAAAGAGATTAGATTGGCCTAAAATAGAAGGAATATTATACACTATGACTGATAAGGTTTACAGGTAACCCCTTAAGTTCAACTTCGGATCATTTGAGGTCAAGGCTATTTACTAGGATGCTGGTTAAGCATGTTTGGTGTTCAAATGGTATTTCATAATCATCTTTAGTGCTCAAGTTCTGTATCTTTTATACAACACATATGACGCTTGTATTAAAATATTTTTTTTATATATATATATATTTCAAAATATACAAAAATAGGCAAAAATATATAGCTAATATAAAATGTAATTTTATATAATTTTATTATAAATTATTTTATATAACTTATATATCCTCATATATTTGTGCTATTCTGTATACTTTTATATAATACATTTTAAATACATAAAATATAAATATATTTATGTCCAAAATACAGATTTGCATTTATTTTGATATAATGTCTTGCCTTTTAAAGTACATTTTGCAATATATTTAGGCATTTGACAACATATATTTAGCATATATTTTAAATCTTTTTGGCCATAATCTGTTTCCCATAGAGCCAAAAAATAATAATAATAATTAATATATATATCTGGAAAAAATTAAGAGACCACTTAACATTGAGAAACTTAACTTAATATATAAAATTTCAACTAATATAAAATAATATATTAACTACTAATAAAATATTAGCATAAAATTATAAAAATGATAACTTAAGCTACAATTATAAATTAGATATCATACAATATGCAACTACAGACATTTCATTGCATTCATAAAAATACTTACATAGCATACATACAAATAAAATTGCATAATAAAATACATGACGTGCAGTTTGGAAAATGAAAAAAAACAACAAAAAAAACAACGACCCAAACATCCAAACAGTTTGGAGAATTAAAAAAAATATATATAATTTTCTATGATGGAAAAAATTAAATAATGCAATAAAATATTCCATTATTTTTGGAAATGTTTATGATTAGTCACAAAAAAATATATATTACTTTTGCCTTTCACCTGCTGATCTAGAATTGTGTTTACCTAACCTCTGCACCACTTCATTGTGTCTGTTGGTTTGCTTTTATTTGTTTCCAGAATGATAACTAAAGCTATAATTATAAATTAGATATCAGAAATACTGCCATTTCATTGTATTCACTGACTTTAAACGTTCACATTACATCATATACATTTGGCTGTGAACATTCCTTAGGCAACAAAAGACACACCGATCACAATGGCATCTCATTGTCACAGGTTTAGTGTAGCAGAGCAGTCATGGGGCACATTTAAGGCGTTTAGAGTCTGATCTGTGCAGTGCTGACAGTGTAACTCAGCAGGTGTTACATAACCGTATGCTGAAGTCTCTCGCTGTGTCTGCGACCAGACCGTGAACGCCACAGATTACTGTAGGCTCCCTATACGTCAGGGGAAAGCTGTTGATGTAAGACACTCCAACATACAGACAACATAACAGCCCTGCTTATTACAAACACCTCAATCCACTGTGAAATCTCATTAGTTGGTCTATAATATTAGGGACATAATTGAGAAACTAAGTGAATTTAAATGTATTTTGAGTATAGAGAAATATGTGGTACAGTGTATATTTATGTTAATAAAAAGGCAAATCAAATGTTTTTCTATTGTAACTCACAATACAGACTTTGATTTCATTGGGTTACAGTACTTTGATATTGGGTATGTGTATGTATACACATATTGTGAGTTTTTTTTTCTCTTTCGTTTCTTGATTTAAAGGTCCCATGGCATGGCATTTTTCTATTATTTTATAATGTTTTCTGAGGTGTACTTATATTGTTAGTATGATTTTTACATCATAAAGTGTCATAATTTAGAAATAAAAGGCATTTTTTCTATACTGATGTTTGCCCTGTGGCTGAATGCTCTGTTTCAAGAGGCGTGTCTGCTGTGAGACTTCAGTAAAAACGCCCACTGTTGTGATTGGCTGACATCTTTGCATTTGAAATGAGCGGAGGGGGCGTGGTTTAATGAGGTCTACGACGCACAAGCTGCTGCCAGAGAGACGGATGGACCGGAGTTCACTTCTCATCAGTTCTGTCAGTCTCAGTTCAGTGAACTGTTGTAGTTACTAGAATATACTTCAGATTATTAGTTTATTTCTAGTCGGAGGGGCTGTCACTCATGTCAGAAAGTTAGTAACTTTAGTAAATTATGGATCAGCGCTGACTGGAGACGTGAACCATTTAGAACGATTCAGTCCGATTTGGTGAACTGGTTCGGTTCACTAAAAAGAACCGATTCAAAAGAATGATTAGTTTGCGAACCGGACATCACTAATGTACCAGAGACGGAGCGATTGCTAACAAAGATATTTATAGTAACTACTGATATGTGAGAGAGCTGTCAGCAAGTTTATTGTGTTTGTATCTGAGAGTTCTGAATAAACACGAGTCCCAGTCACACCGAGTCCGTCTTCATCATTATTCTACCAACTTTGTAACACATGTAATGTACCATTACAGGAGATGAACGAGTTACGAGTAAGTGTTGATTATAGCATTATTTTTAGATATGTTCCAATCATATGAAAAGCGTCAGTGACGCGCATTGAGTACACAGCGCAAACAAAGACACAACAGCAGTAATCGAATGTAATCCAGTTTATTGTGGGGCTAAACTGGCTAGCCTAGCCCAGATACCCTCACGCTTACCCCCCTTCTGCTTAATCTCGCGCCGCGTTTGGTGCCTCCGCTGTGGGCCAGATGCAGTACTGGGGGTCGGGGATGTTGAAGGCCGACCGGTCAGTGCAGCCCGAGCCTCGCCGTGTGTGAGGTTTAACTCTAAAGAGATGTGAGTCTGCTGATGTTGAGCAGAAACTGACTGTATGCACATTTTAGAACAGATAGACGCGACGAGGACATACAAAACACTGACTCACAAGATAGAAAACCCTGTTCTGTCGGGAGAGAGAGAAGCCGCATTGTGTGCACGAATAATAAATAATTAGCTACACATCAGAAATCACTGATCACAGATCAGAAGGAACTGAAAAAAGACTTCTGTTTTTACTTGTACATCCAAACACTGAGAAACTGCCAGCATTCACTCGTTCACAAGTAACGTTAATGATCTCTCGCGCTTGCATGGGCGTGCCAGATTCTCTGGGTGGAGGAAAGGGAGGAAACCGTACCTGTGTGGACGTCAAACCAGGAGACTTCGGGATTGGCTCGTCTGGCCAGTCATTTTCTCAAAGGCAGAGAAAGACAGCCAGAACTCGGTTTTACACCGATCAACATTTCTATCCACTTGGGGACAACATTCAGGCTAAGGGAACTCATATTAATGTTGAAATATCTCATAAAATGAAAATGTCATGCCATGGGACCTTTAAAGGCTTGGTGTGTTTCATTTTTAATTGTCTGACGAAGAGCCTACGTGCTCAAAACGTTACCATCTGTGTGGGAGTCTATTATTAAATTTTTCAAATTTTTCTGGAGCCTTGGCATATTTTTTCTCGTGCTTTTAATTCTTTGTAATTTGTATGTGTTCTTAGGCATTTATCTTCTCTATGTAGAGCCCTTTGGCCTACTCAGGTTGATTTTAAATGTGCTTTATAAATAAAATTTGAATTTGAATTGAACTCGATAGAGAATAAATCTGTCAAAAGGAGGAGATGGGAGAGCAATCCTTCCACAGATCTACTGTCCCACCCCTGTGTCTGCTGTCCAGGGGTGGATGGGCCTTCCAGTTTCCACGTGACAGCAGCATTTTCCAAACTTCAGTCAGTCACACAAAAGGAAGAATGGAAAGATAAAGAGTTAAAGCATGGGATTAATTGTTATAGATTATCTTTTTCTTCCTTTTATGATATTATGTCTTGTAAGGGCCAAAATATTAAGCGCCCCTTCATCCAGTTTGGATGCGCTTCATTCTAATCGGTCAAAGACCCTAATTATTTTTATGACTAGTGGCATATGATTTCATTATAATGTTGAAATTCAGACAAGTAATGAGTTGAGACAGACAGACTACTAGACTAGAGTCAGCCATTGAATACTATTGAATATCTTTTTTTTGTTGTTGTTATATACATGTCATTTTTTCGTCATTCTATTAATTTATTTCAATTTAACTTTTTGATACCCAATGCCCTGTTGGGGCAACTTAATGGCTGCACTTTGTTCTGCACCACTTTAAGACAAATGTTGTTGTTTTCATATTCAAAAGATTATAAGATAGATGCAGCTTTTTTGAGTTTGCTTGAAATGTTCTTCGACTTTCATACATGTGTTTATGAATAAAGATTGATCTTTTGAAAGCAGTTATTTTGAGTTAGAGTGCTTTCACAATGCTACAACGTATAATTGTTTGCCCTTGGTTCGGACCAAATGAACCAAACTAGATATGTGAAAGCACCCTTAGATGCCAAATGTTCTCCTCCTATTCAAATTTGACATTGAAGGGGTGCATACAACATATTTGCCCACCCATTCAATATACGATTTTCAAGAAAAGACAAAAGAAAAAAACCTGGGGAAAATACATGAAAAAAAAACATGTTCACATAAGAAACTATTAAAGGGATAGTTCACCCAAAAACATTAGTGCCTGCGTGGATCATGGCGTGGATCGCTCGAATGAGGTATCTATGTATATATCTATGACCCGGCCGGAATTTTGACCTCACACACAGGAAGTGATGGCAGTCTGCAGAGCTGAAGCGTTCGTCTGATATGAGGTGATATATTTGCATAAATACCGTTGGGTTTCTCTCAGAAACCGATCGTTTCGTGTCTTAAGACACGAAACTTGTAAGGCACGAAACGCTGCCTTACAAGTCATTGTCTGATAAGGTAGCGAGGCAACGAGTCAGCTGCCTAGGTTTTCGGACACAGACATATTCTGACTAGAATACGAGTATAATGACGTCAGGCTAATCGCCACCTACTGGCCTGGCATGAATAATACAGTGTTTTTAGTAGTTTTCGTGGATCCGTGCGAATGGGGATAATTTTGACGGCGTTGTTGTCTGTATGTGAAAAATGTAAAGGAAAGACTTTTCAGTTTTAGTACATTGTTGTCATGTAACCTTGGAGAAAAGTTCAGTACGTACTAGGGATGTGACGGTGAGGAAATTTCCCCACCGGTTAATTGATGTGTGACATCACCGGTAATACCGGTATCACCGGCGGAGGCTTTTAAATCACTAATTCTATCTAACCGAAAGTAACATGCACACGACCGCTCTGAACTGAAAACGTGCCAGTGCGCGCACACCGTGAATGACAGCTCGTCTGTAGATGCGCGCTCTGTGTGGCCATGGGTGCGTCTCAATCAGTTCCCTAGTTCAGTAGTCAGGGCACTGATCAAGCATTGATCAGTCTATGATTGAGATGCACGCCATGAATGAATAACAGTTCGTCCGTAAAGCTTTGTTTATACTCGACGCGCCCGCACGAGCGCGAGGGTGCGCGCGGCAAAAATAAATGCGCGCAGTCAGCGTAGCGCGGAGGCTCGCACTGCGGAGCCAGGCGAAAGTAAACAACGCGCGCTCTGTGCGGCCGTGCACATTTTACTTTCGGTTTTACATTAGCGCCAATTCGGCTGCGGGTTGCTTGAATTGTGGGTTCATTAGTCTATTATTTTTAATGAAAAACACAACAACAAAACAAATGACAAACTCCCTTAAGTAGGCGCTTTTACGTTTCGCTTTGAAACCAAATCTTCCGCGATGATCTCAGTCAGCTCCTCACTCTTAAATCTGATGAATGACTCCTGCCGCTGCCGAGACTCACGGTCGGATCCTGCTTTATTAAGCAGATACGTTCAGTTTTTATTTGTATTGTCTGTTCTCTAACTGAACTAAATTATTTTATTACTATAAAAAAAATCAAAAAGACGGTGGGCGGTGCCACGGTGGGCAAGTGATGTAACCGGTGTTGAGTCTGAACACCGGTAACACCGGCAACACCGACTATCGTAGCAAGCCTAGTACGTACTGATATTATTGAGCAGGCCAGTTTGGATGAGGTTTATACTTTCACACACAAAAAGTTTATCTTCGCTTTACCCAAAGGTATGCTCATTGGCAGAGTCTTTCACATGACGACAACATATGTGGGTCAATGACCTAACGTTACATACAGTGACTTAAAGGGATAGTTCACCCAAAAATGATCCATCAAAAAAAAAAAATCCATCATTCATCTTCAGCTCTCCAGACTGCCATCACTTCCTGTCAGTCAAAATTCCGGCCGGGTCATAGATATGTATACGTAGATTCCTCATTTGAGCGATCCACGCAGGCACTAATGAGGTATCTATGTATATATTTATGACCCGGACGGAATTTTGACCTCACCTACGGGAAGTGATGGCAGTCTGGAGAGCTGAAGCGTTCGTCTGATATGAGGTGAAATTAATTGCATAAATACCGTTGGGTTTCTCTCAGAAACAGATCGTTTCGTGTCTTAAGACATCAATGTGTCGCCACGAGCCGCGGGGTTTAATTTGAAGTTGTCTGTCAATGTTTTTTTTACTCTAATAGAATTAGACCCCATTGACAAGCATTATATGAGTGACACACAGCAACGGTTGGAGTTAAAAATCTTCATTTGTGTTCTACTGAAGAAACGAAGACACCTACATCTTTGATGCCTTAGGGGTAAGCAGAAAAACATAAAAATTTTCGTTTTTGGGTGAACTATCCCTTTAGCACGACTATGAAACCATTCAGTTCTGAAGGCGAATGATTTAAGCATGAAATATATTGCCTCTCAAAAATGCTTACCAATGCTAATGTTGACTGATAGAAAATTGTTATAATAGCTAATATATGAATAATATTATTTTATATATGTATTTTGAACGTTTGGTATTTGAAATTACTCCAGAAAAAATTAAGTTAAATCTAAATAAAACTATCAGTTAGAGTACTAGCTATGTGTAATAAAGAAGATGAAGAGTAAGAGAACTCGATGGTTCTGGAGGGATCTAGAGCAGAACGCGGGGTGTGTGTGTCTCACTCACAGCTCCTCTCCTCCGCCTCAGGCGCGGCCTGACCTAGATCTCTGACAGTAAACAGATGCCGCGCAGGCCGTAGCGCTGCTGCCATCAGCAGAATGCAGCGCTGGGCGGATCACTGTCAGATTACCGCTGAGGAGCTCCAGCCGGCCCGGCCCGGCCTGCCATCACTGCAGCAGGGGGACGAGCTCACCGACTGACGGCTGACCGCGCCGACGCCACGTGTCACCGACTGTATGCCACGAGCGGAAGGAACGGGCGGTGGAGCGTTAAATCAATAAAGACACGTCAAATTTAGAGAAGTTAAGAACTTCCTGCTAAGTTTGCCTGTAAATATGTTCTGAGGGTAAATAAATTAATGGATACATTTAATGGATTTAATACGTTCACAACAAAATTATTACAATTATTACAATTAATATTCTGGAATCATGGTAAAATAAATGAATGTTCTGGAATCATGGTAATTTGTAAGAACATTAATTAATTTATATAAGCACGTTTTAAAATAGTTATTGTATGGTTTTATACATTCATCATGTATCATAGGCTAGGCCTACTCATAAAATGTTAAAGAATTTTATGAAACTACCATTGTTTATGTCCAAAAAAGTTTTTATAATAAAATAAATCTAACAGTACAAATGTTAATAAATACAGATAAAAAAGCATTCATATTATATTACATTATATTATATTAATTATATTATATTACATTATTTTATATTACATTACATTACATTACATTACATTACATTATATTATAAGCTTGTTTCCTCCATGGATAAAAAATAAAAATAATTCTCACAATTGCTAGTTTATACCCAAAACTTGAATTGCGACACAAAAAATAACAATTACTTTTTTTTTTAATTCTGTGGTGGAAACAAGCATAATATCGGTAACACTTTACAATAAGGTTTCATTAGTTCACTAGTTAACATGAATGAGCAATACTTAAGCATTTATTAGTCTTAGTTAATGTTAATTTCAACATTTACTAATACATTATTCAAATCAAATGTTGTATTTGTTAACATTAGTTAATGCACTGTGAGCTATCATGAACAATCAATGAACAGCTGGATTTTTATCAACTAACGTTAACAAAGATTAATAAATACTGTGACTAATGTATTGCTCATTGTTAGTTCATGTTAGTTCATAAATTCATGTTAACAAATGAAACCTCATTGTAAAGTGTTACCATAATATCATATAATTACTGCGTAAATATATTGAAAATTGTTGTACAAATATTGTAAAATACTGTACAAAATACATTAATACATGACAGTTGTGTTTGTGTATTTATGTCATGTATGTATGTATTGTCTATTTGATTTTGTTGAATTATTTAAAATTATTATTTATGCATTGTAGTGTTGATTATTTATAGATATATTTGCTTTTTATTTATTATAAGGGAATATGATAAGGACGGAGGACAGTCAGGCACCTGTGCATCAGAAATAGCCGCGTGTTTTCCACAGGTGAAGTGGATGTCCTTGAAGGCATATTGACAGAAGTTCACATCTCCGTGCATCACATAAGGCGCTTTGCGTATAATCTCTTTGAATGTCAGCTCTTGTCAAAGAGTGAGGGTAACTTTTACAGTGTGCAAGAACATGTGCCTGCTGCTGCAACAAGATGGCGAATTAGTCCAGACATTAGTGTAGCCTACATATTTAATTAGCTTGTATCTAGGTGTGATTATGTTTGATTTCACTACAGTATAGTTTTTTTTTTATAAAGTGTAGCACACTTTATATTAGGTGTCTTTAACTATTATGTACTTACATAAAAAATTGTTAGGTACAATATACTTACTGAGATCATGTTGCATTGCAAAACACGTGCTAGTATTAGGTGGGATACATAGATACATTATAGATGTCATAGCTCATAATACCTGCCCTCATACATAGCTGTAATTACATGCAGGTATTACATTGTAGGTGCAATACAATATAAGTGTAATTCGTTTACATCAATTCATTTAAATGTTCATACACAGTAGTTAAATACACTGAATATAAAGTGGGTCAAAACAAAATACAAACAAAAAACAATACAAACATAATATAAAGCAAAATACAAAACAAACAAAACACAAACAAAACAATAAAACCTATACAACCAAAATACAAAACATAAAACAATACAAAACAAACAAAATACAAAATAAAACAACAAAAACACAAAACAATATAAAAACAAACAAAATATAAAGCAAAATACAATTAAAAACAAAACAAACTAAACAATAAAAACTAAACAAACAAAATACAAAACGTAAAACAATGCAAAACAAACAAAATACAAAATAAAACAACAAAAACACAAAACAACATAAAAACAAAACTGACAAAATATAGAGCAAAATACAACAACACAAAACAAACAAAACACAAACAAAACAATAAAAACGATACAAACAAAATACAAAATATAAAACAACACAAAATAAAAAAACACAAAACAACATAAAAGCAAAATAAAATTAAAAACACAAAACAAACAAAACACAAACAAACAAATAAAAACTATACAAACAAAATACAAAACATAAAACAAAACAAACAAAAACCAAACATAATAAATATCAAAACCAAAATACGAAATAAAACCAAATAAAATATAATAAAAAACAAAACCCAAACATTAAAATTAAATACAAATCTGTACATTTCATAAACAAATTGAAGCCACTATTTAGTCTATTAATATTTGTTTGCATTATGACTATTTTCATAGCAATCAAACATTTTCCCCACAAATACCCTTCTTATATGCATGTGTTATTTATTCATTCATTTATTTTTGTAACTCCCATTAATCTCAATGATGATTCTAATTAGACTCTCATTAGTATTTATTCTTTTTACTGTACTAAACAGTTTAAAATGATCGTAATTTATAATACTGACTTTTACATCCTAATTTCAAGACAACTAATATTATCAATAATATTTTATATGATCACAAAGTGGGTTTTTGTTCATTACAGTAATGAAAATGGGGGAGGATGTGCTTCATTTAATGTAAAATAGTAAACCAAAGCAAAAAAGGCTTCATTTTCAGTTTTCCATAAATAAATGTTCCTACACACAGAGAAAAAGGGTGTCAGAATTGTACTTTTAGGGGTACAACAGCTTGTCGCTGGGGCAGTACCCTTAAAAGGACACATTTGTACCTGTTTTACTCCTAAAAGGTGCATATTAGTACCTTAGAGTACAAATATATACCTTAAAGTCCAACTATGAACCTTTTTGTGGTAAAAAAGGTACAAATGTGTCCTTTTAAGGGTACTGCCCCATGCAGCGACAAGCTGTTGTACCCCTAAAGGTACAATTTTGACACCCTTTTTCTCTGTGTGTATAGACTGAAACCTGGACCTGGCATGCCTCGTTTCCTCCTGAATGAACTTCTCAGTTCACTGTAGCTGTATGGCTTAAATCAGTGAAGTAGCAGCCTTGACAAACTGCACACAGATCACTGAGCAAAGTAAATTAGACAGAGACGGGGATAATCACTCTAGGATACGGATGCGAGTCTTCGACAAAACAAACTGTGTGAAGGGTGAACAATTAAAGATCCCCCATATCCCCCCTTTTGTGATCAAGAACGGTCATTTGTTGTAGCTATTTGACTAATGTCTGAGTTTTATTTATATAAAACAATGTCATCTAACACACTTTTTAGATCGTTTATGTAACTTATACATAGTTTTAGAGCTACTTCTAGTACAGTGAGTGAAACAATGCAGCTGTCCTTTTTACAGTATGGCTTATGGCATACAGTTGCCAATAATAGGCTCTAATCATGAAATAAAAACGAATAAGCTCTAAAATCTAATTAGGGCCATTTATCATATTCAGAAAAAGGCCTAATGCCCCTGTCATGGTGGAAGGAAGCCAGCGATTAATAAATCTATGACTCATCGTGATTAATCTTTGTGTTTGGGATTAAACGCATTCACAGACACAAGCGGGCCATATGCTGCTCGTGTTGAACTTGTGTAAATGGGGTACTGAGGAAAATTTGGCACAAAACAACACGCCTTGTTTTAGCCCTAATTAACTAATGAGATTATTAACTAGATTTCCGAATCGACATTAACCGACAGGGAAATTGCAAGTTGCTTGCCAAGTGAGGAGAATTTGGCGGGAAATCTCTTCAGCCGCACAACACATATAAGCGTATAGTCTTTTGCTCACACATAAATGATATGCGATAACTTTGTAAGATGGTATTTTAACAGTATGTGCAAGATATGCTTAATATGTCTTTTTGCTATATAAACACAGCTATGTCCTTGCAATTTTTGAGTGTCCCAGGTCATTCCAGGTTACCGTCGTCTACACATCCATAATAAGCTAAAGGTCATTTAGGGGTCAGTCTGCCATCCTTCACACTGGACGGGTGGATGTAGGGGAACAGAAAAGGGCAGGTGGGAATGGGGCGACACCGTTGCCTTCTGGGATTAGCCAATCCCTGCCATCTGCTAGCGGCAGCATAATCCCGTCAATGAGAAAATCAATTGTCTAAGTAAATATCAAAGGCATGTAAGCTCATTTTGGCAAGTAACTTAAACATTAGGAGGACTTAAGTTAAAAGACCATGTTAGTGCTGAGCAAGGGATAGGGAGGCTTATTCATTACGTGCAAGTCGCTGCTGAATCGTCAAAAAAGGATCAAGCTGCAATTAACAGAGACAACAAAAAAATTAAGACTCACAGTAATAAAAAAAAAAAGTGCGATAAATATGTAGGTGTTTGTCTTTATACAAACTAGAAATACTAAATCTCTTATCTCATACATGAAATTGTAGTGCTAAAAATATTTAATATTTTAATCACATATAAATGTAAATTATATATACATATATATTGTTTAATACTATTTTTTTATATGACACATACATACTGTATATATATATATATATATATATATATATATATACAACCCCAAATCAGAAAAAGTTGGGACAGTATGGAAAACGCAAAAAAAAAAAAAAGAAGTGATTTCTAAATTTACTTTGACTTGTATTTCATTGCAGACAATATGAACACAAAATATTTCATGTTTTGTCTGGTCAACTTCATGTCATTTGTAAATATGCATCCTTTCCTGTCATTCAGACCTGCAACACATTTCAAAAAAAGTTGGGACAGTAAAGCATTTACCACTTTGCAATGTTGCCATTCCTTTTCACAACACTTAAAAGACGTTTAGGGACTGAAGACACCAAGTGATGAAGTGTTTCAGGTGTAATTTTGTCCCATTCTTCCTGCAAACAAGTCTTAAGGTGGGCAACAGTACGGGGTCTTCGTTGTCGCATTTTGCGCTTCAAAATGCGCCACACATTCTCTATTGGAGACAGGTCGGGACTGCAGGCAGGCCAGTCAAGTACCCGTACCCTCTTCCTCCGCAGCCAGGACTTTGTAATGTGTGCAGAATGTGGTTTTGCATTGTCTTGTTGAAATATGCATGGACGTCCCTGGAAAAGATGTCTTCTTGAAGGCAGCATATTATGCTCCAAAATCTCTATGTACTTTTCAGCATTAATGGTGCCTTCACAGAAGTGCAAGTTACCTTTACCAAGGGCACTGACACAACCCCATACCATGACAGACCCTGGCTTTTGGACTTGTTGCTGGTAACAGTCTGGATGATCCTTTTCTTCTTTGGTCCGGAGCACACGGCGTCCATTCCTCCCAAAAAATACCTGAAATACTGATTCATCTGACCACAGTACACGTTTCCACTGTGTGATGGTCCATCCCAGATGCCTCCGAGCCCAGAGAAGTCGACAGCGCTTCTGGACACTGTTAACATAGGGCTTCCTTTTGGCACAGTACAGTTTTAACTGGCATTTGTGGATGTAACTACGTATTGTGGTACTTGACAAAGGTTTGCCAAAGTAGTCCTGAGCCCATGTGGTGATATCGCTTATAGATGAATGACGATTCTTGATGCAGTGCCGCCTGAGGGATCGGAGATCACGGTTGTTCAGCTTAGGCTTGCGCCCTTGTCCTTTACGCACTGAAATTCCTCCAGAAACCTTGAATCTTTTAATTATGTTATGCACTGTTGAATGTGAAATATCCAAATCTCTTCCTATCTTTCTTTGAGGAACATTGTTTTTAAACATTTCAATCATTTTCTCACGTATTTGTTGGCAAACTGGCGATCCTCGGCCCATCTTTGCTCCTAAAGGATTAGACCTTTCTTGGATGCTGCTTTTGTACCAAATCATAATTACAATCACCTGTTGACATCACCTGTTTCAAATCACATTATCATTTAACCATTTTACCTCATTACTAGCCCTAAATTGCTCCTGTCCCAACTTTTTTTGAAATGTGTTGCAGGTCTGATGACAGGAAAGGATGCATATTTACAAATGACATGAAGTTGACCAGACAAAACATGAAATATTTTGTATTCATATTGTCTGCAATGAAATACAAGTCAAAGTAAATTTAGAAATCACTTCTTTTTTTTTTTTTTGCGTTTTCCATACTGTCCCAACTTTTTCTGATTTGGGGTTGTATATATATATGTGTGTGTGTGTCATATTGTTTAATAATAGATCATATTATTTCAAAACAAGTAAATATAATTTTAATTTATATGTAATTAAAATATTAAATATTTTTAGAGCTATAATTTCATGGATGCATGGATGGATTTTTGTAATAGTGGTAATTAGTAATTGTTTATTTAAAATAATTTTAAACCCTAAAATTCACAATAAAAAACAAATGCATGTATAAAGAATGTTCCACCTAAAACGTCTCGGTTACGTATGTAACCCTCGTTCCCTGAAGGAGGGAACGGAGACGTACGTCGGAACTGACCGACGAATTGGGATCTGATCTCAGAGACCAATCTACTTCGAGTGTATTAAAAACGAGCCAATGGAGATTGGCATGCGATCCACGCATTCCACGCACCGCCCCGCAGCGCGGGTATAAATAAGGAAGTGGAATGCTTGATCATTGCCTTTTTCTGCTGAGGAGCCGAACTAGTGACTCGGCCCCCTAGCGGAAGCACAGCACCTGGCGACGGGACGTACGTCTCCGTTCCCTCCTTCAGGGAACGAGGGTTACATACGTAACCGAGACGTTCCCTTTCAGTCGGTCACGTTCGACGTACGTCGGAACTGACCGACGAATTGGGATCCCTACCAAAACGCCAGGGCGCTGGCCCTTCCAGCGTCCTGCTTGAGCGCACTGGACCGTCTTAGATGGTACGGAAGTCAGGGCTCCAAGCAGGGAGGTCAGTCACTGCTGTTTCTGCAAGACCCACTCAGTGTGACTATTGGATAACGCTGGGAAAGCGTGCCCGTCTCGGGAGATGGTACGCTGCGGAGCCACGTCCTTCGTAGAAGGCTAGGTGGCAGAATACACATAAGGACTAACCTGGCAGGGTAGTGCAACATATGGCAGTCTCTGGGGTGGTTCCAGCCTGGTCCCAGGGGGGAAAGAACACGCCCAGAGACGACAGAGCGGGCTCTGTCAAGGGAAAGACACGGGCTAGCCGAGTAGGGCAGCTGGTACCGTGGAAGAATACACATATGGGGTAGCCGTGAGGGGACCGCTACATATGGAACCCAGCCTACACACACGTTTCACAAGCATACGGGTGCAGGCCTGGCGTCAGACGGCCGCAACGTCTGGCACCGCAGGGGTGACGGAGGAGCTCGACAGGGTTAGCCGTTTCCGGGGAACACAACTGGAGAAAATAGACGCACGTATCCGGCCCAGAGGGCGGGAGTGGCGTTGCAAGCCGACACTTAGAACGGGCACTTAGCGCTACTGGCCACTGGGGGCGAGGATGCGGGAAGATACCGGCTCTACACGGAGGCTATAGAATCTAGCGAACGTGTTAGGTGTCGCCCAGCCCGCAGCTCTACATATATCTGTCAGCGAGGCGCCTTGAGCCAGCGCCCAGGAAGAAGCAACACTCCTTGTTGAGTGTGCTCGCAACCCGAACGGGCAAGGCACGTCTTGGGACTGGTAAGCCAAGACGATAGCATCCACTATCCAGTGGGCTAACCTCTGCTTGGAGACAGCCTTTCCCTTCTGCTGGCCTCCGTAACAGACAAAGAGTTGCTCTGAGGTCCGAAAGCTTTGAGTCCGGTCGACGTAAGCGCGAAGAGCGCGGACGGGACATAAAGCCTGGGCTGGGTCTGCCTCCTCCGAGGGCAGCACTTGCAGGTTCACTACCTGGTCCCGGAAGGGAGTGGTAGGAACCTTGGGCACGTATCCAGGCCGGGGTCTCAGGACAACGTGAGAGTTGGCCGGCCCGAATTCTAGGCACGATTCGTTGACCGAAAGTGCATGCAGGTCCCCTACCCTCTTGATGGAGGCCAATGCTGTCAGAAGCACTGTCTTCATTGACAGGATTTTAAGCTCCACAGACTGCAAAGGCTCAAAGGGAGGGCTCTGAAGTGCTCTGAGCACTAGAGCTAAGTCCCAAGAGGGTAACGAGTTTGGACGAGGAGGATTTAGCCTCCTCGCACCTCTGAGGAACCTGACGATTAAGTCGTGCTTTCCTATGTACTTACCTTCGACTGCGTCGTGATACGCCGCTATTGCTGCGACGTACACTTTGAGGGTGGAGGGAGACAGCCTTCGCTCCAGCCCATCTTGCAGGAAAGAAAGCACGACACTAACCGAACACCTTCGGGGGTCTTCCCGGTGGGAAGAGCACCATTCAACGAACAGGTTCCACTTCAAAGCGTAGAGGCGCCTCGTAGAGGGGGCTCTAGCAGAAGAGATGGTGTCCACCACTGCCTGTGGTAGACCACCTAGAACCTCCGCGTCCCGTCCAGGGACCAGACATGGAGTTTCCAGAGGTCTGGACGCGGGTGCCATAGAGTGCCCCGTCCCTGAGAAAGAAGGTCCCTCCTCAGGGGGATCGGCCAAGGAGGGGCTGTCGAGAGGAGAGTTAGTTCTGGGAACCAGGTCCGGTTGGGCCAGTAGGGCGCAACTAACAAGACCTGCTCCTCGTCCTCCCTGACCTTGCACAGGGTCTGTGCAAGAAGGCTCACTGGGGGAAACGCATATTTGCGCAGGTCCCGGGGCCAGCTGTGCGCCAGTGCATCCGTGCCGAGGGTGCCCCCGGACAGGGAATAGTACCACTGGCAATGGGTCGAGTCCGGAGAGGCAAACAGGTCTACCTGTGCGGCTCCGAAGAGGTCCCATATCAGCTGGACCGCCTGGGGATGGAGTCGCCACTCCCCCGGAGGTGTCGACTGGCGAGAGAGCTCGTCGGCTGTCTGGTTCAGCGCACCTGGGATGTGAATGGCACGAAGCGACCTCAGATGCTTCGGACTCCAAAGGAGGAGGTGGCGGGCGAGTTGGAACATGCAACGGGAGCGTAGACCACCCTGACGGTTGATGTACGCAACGGCCGCAGTGCTGTCCGTACGGACCAGTACATGCTTGCCACGTAGCGGCCCCTTGAGGCGGCGCAGTGCCAAGTGTACCGCTAACAACTCGAGGCAATTGATATGCCAATGCAATTGAGGTCCCGTCCACAGACCTGAAACTGCATGCCCGTTGTACGTGGCCCCCCAGCCCGTGGAGGAGGCATCCGTGAAGAGCACTGCATGCCTGGACACTTGTTCTAAGGGCACTCCGGCCCGGAGAAACGAAGCGTCGGACCATGGGCTGAAAGTTTGGCGGCAGTAAGGAGTCACTGGGACCCGGTACTGGCCGCTCTGCCACGCCCACCTCGGGACTCGGCCATGGAGCCAGTGTTGAAGCGGTCTCATATGAAGCAATCCGAGCGGCGTTACCGCGGCTGCAGATGCCATATGCCCCAGGAGCCTCTGAAAAAATTTCAGTGGGACCGCCGTCCTGTTCTTGAAAGAATTCAAGCAGTTCAACACCGACCGGACCCGCTCTTCCGTGAGGCGCGCAGTCTGGCTGACCGAATCCAGCTCCATACCGAGATAAGAGATCCTCTGCGTGGGACAGAGTTTGCTCTTCTCTCGGTTGACCCGAAGGCCCAACAGGCTGAGGTGACTGAGCACCATGTCCCTGTGTTCGCACAACTGCTCCCGAGACTGGGCGAGTATGAGCCAGTCGTCGAGATAGTTGAGGATACGAACGCCGCGTTCTCTGAGCGGAACAATGGCTGCCTCTGCGACTTTCGTGAAGACGCGAGGCGACAGGGACAGCCCGAAGGGCAGGACTTTGTACTGATATGCCTTCCCCTCGAACGCAAAACGTAGGAACGTCTGTGTCGAGGAAGGATAGAGACATGAAAGTACGCATCCTTCAGGTCGATCGCTGCGAACCAATCTTGGGGACGGATGCATTCGAAGATGCGTTTCTGCGTTAGCATCCGGAACGGGAGCTTGTGCAGGGCCCGATTCAGGATACGCAGGTCCAAGATTGGCCATAACCCACCCCCTTTCTTGGGTACAATGAAGTAGGGGCTATAGAACCCCGCCTTCATATCGGCTGGAGGAACCGGCTCGACCGCGTCCTTCGCCAGTAGGACATCGATCTCTGACCGCAAGACCTGAGCATCGCTGCTTCGCACGGAGGTGAAGAGGATGCCCTTGTACTTGTGAGGCCGGTGAGCGAACTGAATCGCGTAGCCGAGTCTGTTGGTACGGATGAGCCAGCGAGACGGCCTGGGGGCCGAAGCCCAGAGACCGCACAAGCGGGACCAACGGCACCACAGACGTACCCGGGGTGGGGCAGCGAGGCGGAATAGACAGACCCGACTCGGGAGGCCCGGAGGCGGCCCTGAGTGTTGTCTGAGTATTCCAGGGTGGGGCAGAGTGTGGGTGAGAAGGCCCGGGGGCGTTCTCGGTGCCCACACTGCTGCCCCCTGGCGAAGGGAGGGGAGGAAAGAAGTGACAAGGCCCGGGGGCGTCGCACACTGCCAACCTGGCCCTCTTGGGGCCCAGGGAGAGAGGAAACTGCTCTGAAAATGTGGGTACCGCTGGACTCCGGAGAGCCAGCGGCAGAGTATTGACACCAGTCAGGGCCCCCGGTCCTCCTCCGGGGGGTTGAGGGAGGGGTGCGGACACCAACTCCCTCGGAGCAGCTCCTGTTCTCCCTGGGCTGCCCATCTCAGGGCCGCTTGCCCTTACGCTTGCTTGTAGACTAGCAAGCCCTGAGTGGGTTGGGCGCCTCCCTTACGTCCGACACCCTGCCTCCCAGATGGAGGCTGCTGCCTGGGTTTCGCAGGGGCAGAGGCGGACGCAGGGGGGGGCGCCCTCGGCGACAAGCAGGCAGAGGTGCTGCGAATTAGGATTTTTTTTTTTTTTTTTTAAACCACCTCTGTCTGCTTCTAGGCCATCGAGAACTGCTGGGCAAAGTACTCGACGGCGTCGCCGAAGAGGCCAGCCTGACAGACAGGGGCGTTAAGGAACCGAACTTAGTCGGACTCACGCATATCTGCCAGGTTTAGCCCCAGGTTCCTGGACCACTAGTGTGGACATCGCCTGACCCAGGGAGCGTGCAGTGACTTCCGTCGCCCAGAGAGCGAGGTCCACCACCGCACACAGTTCCTGCATAACCCCTGGGTCGGGACTACCCTCGTACATGCAGGACAGAGGGTAGTGAGAGGGAAAAATTTATACAGATTTTGGCCCTTTTGGTGTTCCATATTTTGACACCAAATAGTTCCATACTGCTCATTTTTCCAATGCCCATCCGGGAAAAAAGGCACGGGGGTAGGCAAGGCGATTTAAGCGTTGCACTACGCCTCAGCCACCCGGGAAAGCATGGCTGCCAACTCTGAATCTGATTCAGCAAAAGCACACACCATTATAGTGGGAAACTCAGCATCATCATTTCCAGTGCATAACAGCCCTCTCTCCGATGCAGCAATTGACATCTGTCCTCTGCCAGAGCCACAAATGAAACATTAGGTCTCCTTGTTTTAAAAGGACCAGCAATCCCATCTGTAAGCTACCAGCAGGCATGTGAAACAGTGAACGTGGCCGTCAAACTCGACGGCACACGGTGCGCTGAACGCTCAAGCCCTATGAAAAGGCAAGACGAACACCGCACCGACGTGGTCATGTTCTCATGAGAGAACATGAACCACCCACGAACAAAGTCTCGGCATGCTCATGATGCGATAGAGGAGTGGGGGCCCGAAGAGATGTACCCGGCGGGGATGCCCCACTGTAATCCTCAGGTCCACCAAAGCTTATTAACTAAAGTAGTCCTTTTCTGATGCACCAGAAAAGAAACTAGATCAGGGAATAAGGAAAGGGACTCAACCCCATTTGAGGTTTCATAGTCTGGACCGCGCATCTAGAGAGTGCCGAGTGACGCGCTGGGTTGCCGTGGCAACCCCCGCTGTCAGCCGGCGCTCGACGGCACACGGCGCGCTGAACGCTCGAGCCCTTACGAGAAAGGTGAGACGAACAACGCGCCGACGTGACCATGCTCTCCTGAGAGAGCATGGATCACCCACGAACGCAATCACACATGTTTATATGTGAGAGAGATCGTGGCCGTCAAATGAGGACAGGAAACAACCGCATCCAGAAACACACGGTTTGAATGATATCTTGAAAAAGACGCAGGGTCAAACCGTGTTGCTCTTTTAGAAAAGGAAAACCGCTCTTTCAGTGCTGAAGCACTCAGGGAGATGACCGCGGCTCACGCAGTTCAGATAGTGCAAGCCTGCGTGAGCACTCAGAAATGGAAACGCCCAGCCAACCAACAAAACCAGCTCTTTATCTCCTCTGAAGCGGCCACCCGCTGAAAAGCGCCGTCACACCCGCACTGGAACAGCAATCCTTCTCACGAGACTCGAATAACACTCTTCGTAGACACAGCAATGACGCTGTTCGGCTCCGAAAAAAAAAGGCAATGATCAAGCATTCCACTTCCTTATTTATACCCGCGCTGCGGGGCGGTGCGTGGAATGCGTGGATCGCATGCCAATCTCCATTGGCTCGTTTTTAATACACTCGAAGTAGATTGGTCTCTGAGATCAGATCCCAATTCGTCGGTCAGTTCCGACGTACGTCGAACGTGACCGACTGAAAGGGAACTGAAACTATTAAAAATGTTTAACTGACAATCTTTTTAACATAAAACATAACACAATGATTACATAAATATTGAAATATTTGTGCTAAATACAGTATTGTAGTATTTTGTAAAAAGTATTTGATATGAAGGTGTTGTCTTTATACAAATTTAAATTATATATAAATGTATATAAAATTTTCATATATATATATATATATATATATATATATATATATATAGAGAGAGAGAGAGAGAGAGAGAGAGAGAGAGAGAGAATATTTTAATTAATATTAATCTAAGACAATTTTAGACAGTAAAATTCATCATAAAAAATTAAATAAAAGATATATATATATATATATATGTATATATTTCTCAATGTTAAGTGGTCTCTTAATTTTTTCCAGAGCTATATATATATTAGATGAAAAAAAATCTAAATTTAATTTTAGAAATGTTGAATAGAAACTAATTGAAAAAAAATAAGTTGAAGTACTAAAATTACTAAAACTAAAGTAAATATTAAGTTAAAAGTTAAAGTAAAATAGAAATAAAAAAGACAAAATTACTAAAACTTAAATTCATTTATATAATTTATATTTAATGAATTTATTATTAATTTATATTTATATAAATAAAAAAAACTACAAAAAGACAAATTAAAAAAAGACATTGGTTCCAGGTAGTTGGTTTCAGTAGTGTGTGGTTTTAGACACTCGCGCCTCATAGTGTCCTACTTCAGCTCCTGTTTAAACCCCATCAGGGTTAATAGGATCTGCTGCCGTGAGGATGTGGAGACGGGATTGCTGTCGTGGTGCCAGACGATTTCATTAAATGTGTAGCTACTTTACATCAGCCATTTACCTCACACTCAACACATTTGGGAAGTCATAAACAAACATAACCTTTGTTAAATAAATGATCAACTGACTGAGTAATTTTACATCTGCACCATGACAATATTTTGATATCAGTTATTCATACATTTAATACAAACAATTAAACAAGTGCAACTTTATACTTTTTGGAGCCATTGTATTAAGGGCTAAACATAATATAATTAAGAAAGAAGATTAACTTGCAAATCATTCTTGCAGAGACTTTTATTAATAAAATTTACATTTTCTTTGGCAAAAGTCAGATCATACAATTTTTAAAAAAGAATTGTGCAAATTCAAAGCAATATTCCAGTGCACAAAGGCATCCCTCTTTAGTTTCAGTGGCTCATCAGTGAACTTACAGCCCATTATACTCATGCTTACAATGGCCAACAAACAGAGGCTCCGCCTGAATCCCCCGCCTGCAGAAACACACACACAAGTCAATCATTCTTCTCATTTAAAACTCTTAAAAAAAACATGCTTTATGTGTACGGTGTGACTAATAGTCCAGAGGTTGATGAAGAATAGATTTCAATACTTTAGAAGTTGACAGCGAAACTCTTCCAGGCGAGGGAAGGCCAGATCTGCGTTCAGAGTTTTTTCTTCATCGCTCCACAACCTCTCAGCTGCAGCGCAGGCTCTCGGCCTTCCCAAACACAATCACAAAGATCAAGAACTATGGAAGATTTTGCACCAATAATAACAATATCATTAATTCATGATCTTATCTGTGTATTTTTTCATACCACAGACGTGGGGTCAGATTGGTGGCGTCGACATATTCACCCCACATGGCGACCTCTCCACCGATCACCAACTTCTTTTGCTCATCGGTCCCTAAATCATGGGAAAAAAACACACATCACATGTAATCAAATACACTCTTAAAAATAAAGGTTCTTTATCATTAAAAATACTACAACTAAAACATGGAACATGCACAAAATTAAGCAGATATACACTGAAAATCCACCAGCACTGCACTACAAACAAAGCAAACAAAATGGTTATTTCATTAAAAGTGAAAGATAACAGTTGATTTATTTTTAATTAGAATATTTGAGTGTCATTAATTAGAGCTAACTGACTAATTCTGACTGATTTATTAAATTAACTCAACCACCAGCCCAAAAGAATCAACTGAATCTGAACCAGGAAACGGCATTAAGCTCTTATTAATCGCCCGTTTGTTTTTCTATTTCATACCAAATATTACAATTTTGACCCCAGCCTAACATGCTGCTCCACACACCGGAGAAATTCTGGGGCTGCACTGCGTAGGAAATACGCCAGTCCTGGCCGTAGCTGATGTGGTTGATGTACCAGGGGGCAGAGAGCAGAACCCTGTGCCCGGCCTTGGTCATCTTGCTCAGTTCAGCCTGGTAACCTTTACCCTTCCAGATCTCCAGAACCGTGTCCTGTGGAATCTGAGACAGCGTACAGACAGGAAACACTGGGTCACACGCATTACACTCTTCATGCATTATCGGCCTCTGTGGATTGATCAATAACCTCAGCTTTATTCATCTGTATGAATGCAACATTTTGGGGCTTTTATTGAGCATATTGTGGTGTGAGTACAGGGTATGATGGGGTGAAGAGGTGGAAATGAGATTTTAAAATGTTTGCTTTTTGGGTCTTTTTGAATTTGAGTCTAGCTTGCAATAGAGCTCAACATCTTAACCATAAATCCACAGTTCTGACATACAGTTTTTTGTGCATAAATGCAACATTTTTAGGCTTTTATCACTTTTATAGAGTGTATTTTGAAGCGAGGACAGGAAATGATGGGGTTAAGACGTGGAAGCAAGATTTTAAAAGTGTTGCAAACTAGACTCGAACTCAAAAAGTCCAAAAAAGCATCAGAGCTCAACGTTTTAACCACTACTTCACAGTTCTGACAAGCATTTATTTTTATTTTGTGCATAAATGCATCATTTTTGGGCTTTTACCAAATGTATTGAGCATATTGTAGAGCAAGGACAGGAAATGATGGGGTGAAGAGGTGGAAACGAGATTTTTTAGAAATTGTTGCAAGCTAGACTCAAACTCAAAAAGCCCAAAAAAGCACCAAAGCTCAATATCTTAACCACCAATCCACAGTTCTGACATACAATTTTTGGTGCATAAATGCAACATTTTTGGGTTTTTATACATTTTATTGTGCGTATTGTGGAGTGAGGACATGGGCTGAAGAGGTGGAAATGAGATTTTTAAAATATATTGCTAGACATAAGCTATATATATATATATATATAAGCTAGACTCAAACTCAAAAAGCAAGAGCTCAACGTCTTAACCACTTATCCACAGTTCTGACATGCATTTCTTTTTTATTTTGTGCCCAAATGCAACATTTTTGTGATTTTACAAAATGTATTGAGCATATTGTAGAGCGAGGACAGGAAATGATGGGGTGAAGAGGTGGAAATGAGATTTTAAAAGTGTTGCAAGCTAGACTCGAACTCAAAAAGTCCAAAAAAGCATCAGAGCTCAATGTATCAACCCCAAATCCACAGTTCCGACATACATTTCTTTTTATTTTGTGCATAAATGCAACATTTTCGGGCTTTTACCAAATGTATTGAGCATATTGTGGAGTGAGGATGGGGTGAAGAGGTGGAAACAAGATTTTAAAAATGTTGCAAGCTAGACTAGAACCCCAAATGTCTTAACCACTAATCCACAGTTCTGACATACAATTTTTGGTGCATAAATGCAAAATTTTGGGGGGTTTATACATTTTATTGAGCGTATTGTGGAGTGAGGACATGGGCTGAAGTGAGATTTGAGATTTTAAAAATATATTGCTAGACATAAGCTATATATAAGCTAGACTCTAAAAAAAAAAAAAAAAAAGCAACAGAGCTCAACGTCTTGACCCATAATCCACAGTTCTGACATTCAATTTGTTTGTGCATAAATGCAAAATTTACGGGCTTTTACCAAATTTATTGAGAGAATTGTGGAGCGAGGACAGGGAATGATGGGGTGAAGACGTGGAAACGAGATTTTAAAAATGTTGCAAGCTAGACTCAAACTCAAAAAGCAACAGAGCTCAACGTCTTAACCACTTATCCACAGTTCTGACATGCATTTCTTTTTTATTTTATGCCCAAATGCAACATTTTTGGGATTTTACAAAATTTATTGAGCATAATTGTAGAGCGAGGACAGGAAATGATGGGGTGAAGAGGTGGAAATGAGATTTTAAAAGTGTTGCAAGCTAGACTCGAACTCAAAAAGTCCAAAAAAGCATAAGAGCTCAATGTCTGAACCCCAAATCCACAGTTCTGATGTACAATTGTTTTTGTTTTTTTTGGTGCATAATTGCAACATTTTTAGGCTTTTATCACTTTTAAATGGAGCGCATTGTGGAGTGAGGACATGGGCTGAAGAGGTGGAAATGAGATTTTAAAAATATTGCAAGCTAGACTCAAAAAGCCCAAAAAGCACCAGAGCTCAATGTCTTAACCACTAATCCACAGTTCCGACATACAAAAAATGAATTGTTTAATTTTGCTTTATATCTTCTGGGAGGCTAGGCTGTTACATGCACAGACATGTTTCACCTCAAAAGTCAACTCTTGGTTGACACCTTCTGGTAAGAAAGTGCTTCGCAACGATTGTGACAGGATTTCATGCAGCAATCTGGGCAAGAGGGCAGCGTGGGGAACATGAGATGTTACATTATTTTGTGTTTTTTTTTTTTAAATAGTTATTTACTAAGTATTTGATGCAATTCCTATTGACAAGGAGTATAATACCAAAATAAAAAGACCAGTGTTGTTACTAAAAACTACACCGTCACTATTAAAAAATGTTTTAAAGTTAATCTTAATTAAAGCTGAATTTAAAGTTGTGAATTTAATAGAATAAATAGAATAAAATTTAAATATTACGTAAAAAAAAACATAAAAATAAATACGTTGAAGTACTAAAATTACTAAAACTGGGGAAAAAAAGAATAACAAAGCTAAATAGAAAAATAACAAAACTAATAAAAAAGCGTAAAATAAACCTTGAAAATATAGAATACAAAATATTAATACAAACTATAGTAAAAAAATAACACAGGCAAAGTCATGCTATAGCATGTTTGTTTGATTCTCACGCAGAACACACACTTTCACACTGGACTGAATTAAAATGTAAGACAAATTCTCACTGCACTGAGACACAGCACTGCAATCTCTTGTACTTGTTAGTGTTTTGCACTCATGCTCTGACCCCTAAAGGCTAGTGGCCGCACGATGTAGTAGCGGGCCCAGCTGTGAGTGGGTATCGGCAGGTCGAGGTAGAAAGGAGCCGCCAAGATGACCTTTAACCCTGCCTTAGTCACCCGGCGCATCTCGCACAGGTAACACCCCTGCTTCCAAACCTCCACCACGTACTTAGATCTGGGCTAGAAGACAAGCGTCTCATTCCGGTTAAACCACACGCACAACTTTTGAGGTTTGAAAGACACCAATGTAGAGCAGATTTCTACTCACTCGCTCATGGTAGTCAAACACGTCCTGCCAAACAATGGAGGTTTTGTTGAGTGCGGCGGTCATGTTCATTATACTGAAGAACATAAAGACACAAAGAAAAACCATAGGCACTGTGTTCATGAATGTTCTGTTTCTTACGTTTATGCAGTAAATCTGTAAAATAAACCGTTTGTTCATCATTTTATCACAAGAAAATTAATATGCTAAATATTAAAACAGAATTGTCACAGGTGTGCTTATATATTTAAATAGTTTCAAACATGGCGTAACATTTTAGAAATATTCATTCCAGAATCTGGGATTAAACTTGTTAAAATTTGGAAAAATTAAATATTAATTCAAATGTACCACTTAAAACATTAATGTTTATAATATGCATTTATAATTATTAATGAATGGATCATTTGGAAGGGATCATGAAGGACCAACAAGAGATTCTAATAATAAATATATAGTAAATAAATAAAAATTCAAAAGATTTTCTGATAAATTATTATATTAATATTTTTTATGGTATGGTGTATGTACACTACTGTTGAAAATTTTAGGTTCATTAAGATTTTTAAAAAATGAATTAATACTCATATTCAGCAAGGGTGCATTAAATTGATAATATTTTTTTATTAATTATTTATTTTAAAAACTCTGGAGAAAAAAAAAATGTATTATGGTTTCCAGCACAATTGTTTTCAACATGGATGATAGAAGCAAATCAGCATTTTAGAATGATTTCTGAAGGATCATGTGACACTGAAGACTGGAGTAATGTTGCTGAAAATTCAGCTTTATCATCACAGGAATAAATAACATTTTAAAATATATTCAAATAGAATATAAAGTTATTTAAAATTGTAATAATATTTCACAATTTCACTTTTTTTATTGTATTTTTGGTGAGCATGAGAGAATTCCTTTTAAAAAACATTGAAAATTCTTACCGACCCCAAACTTTGAACGGAAGTGTGTAGAGTTTTTGAAATTTGAAACACACTCACAATTATACTAACCTCTCCATATAGAATGATTCCAGCTTGGTAAAATCCTTCCCAAAGCCCATCTTTTCCATAAACTTTCGCACATTGGGATTGGACTGCCTGTTTGAGAAAATAACTTTGTTAAAATCTTCAAATAAATATACCACCTTTTTGCTAAAACTTGTGACAAAAGTGCTTACCAGCAGGCAAAACTGACCTCATCCCCTCCTAAGTGAACATATGAGTCAGGAAAGACATATTTCACCTCTTTCAAGAGGCGTTCCATGAACTTATAAGTGGTGTCTACAGTTGGATCGACAGGTCCAAATGAACCAGAGGGCACATCTCCCTTGTAACAAGGTGTCAAGAGGTCTGGCTGTCCTGATAATAAGGGACAAGCGTCATTATTCTTGGTAGGGTTTTCAAACGATACCAGCAGGTACTAAAAAAAAAGAAAGAAATATAGTGTACCAGCATTTCTGCAGTACCAGTAGTACAGAGTATCGGGCATATTCGGTACCCGCTGATAGACGCTGCTTTCAAATGCTCACATTTGTGTTTGTTTGAGAGTCAAAGGTTTCTATTTACAGCGTGTTTTAACAAGCGTAGAGCATTGTAGCCAATCACAATCATATCTGTTGAGCGCATGAACGCAATAGCCTATCAGAGGAGCTAGACAGTAAGTCAGTCAGAATCTGCTTAAAAACGCTAAAAAACACACAAAGTTTTGTTCAACGCTCACGAATCCTTTCACTGTAACCAACAAAGTGGTAAACAGAATATAAATAAGAGTCATAATTCATAATTTCTTTGTAGCATTTGTTCCAGCTGGCACAATTTTATTAAGAAATATAAAATAACTATACAGTTCTATATCAGTACAACAGATTTATGACAAACATAAAAGCGTGAGATATAGCACGCAGAGGAATTTATTTCAAAATTCTGTGTTTTTATTTCAAGTTTTATTTTATTATTATTTAATTAATTTATAACACTTTGTTAGAACTGCAGTTTTAAAATAGTAATGTTCAAAGCATTGTTTCCCACGATTTTAATTCCTGTGTAAATGCATTTAAATGCCACTTTCCCGAGTTCACACTTACATCAAATTAAATAGAGTAAAGATTATGCTATTTGGCGTGCTGTCCGGGGGAGGAATTTTGGCCCGAACCCAGAGTAGGTTAGGTTTAACTATCTGAAGGTGCTTCTCCCGAAATGTGTTAATAAAACATCACTTAGAGAAGCATTAACAGTCAGTGTAAATGCACATTTTTGTGATTTTAAGTCCCTTCAGATTTGGTTTCTGTGGCACCTTTGCTGTATGAAGATGCCTTAAGAAAGCTTTTTTCATAAAAAGTAACTGTTACACCATTAGTTACTTTTTTAGAGAGTAACGCAATATTGTAACGCATTACTTGTTACTAGTAACACTGGATGTGTATGTGTGAAAGAGTGTGTGTACCTTTGCCCCATGACTGAGTGTGTCCAGGCGAGTCAAACTCAGGTACGACTCTGATGCCCCTCATTCTAGCATGTTCAATCACTCTCATCACGTCTGACTGCGTGTAGATATGGGTAAACGGATGAAAAGCTCCCTAGAAGAAGAAGATATGCCAGTGTTATTATTGGTAGCTAAAACTAAAATGTTTAAAAATCACTCATTAACTGAAATAACGCTAAAATAAAATAAAGTAAAGAAAAACTTAGGAACATTGCCTTGGCAACTAAATTACATTTAAAAAAATATTTATTTCCATAACTAAAAAAGTTGACTTACCAAAATTACTAAAAATAAAATAAAGCTAAATCAAAATATTTTATAAAGCAAAACAAACTAAAATAAAAACTGAAAATATAAAAATAAAAGCTTATTCAAAATATTAATGAATACCATAATAGTATATAAATAATACTAAAATAACACTGTAGCTTCCTTGAGATATAGAGTATACACCGATCAGGCATAACATTATCCTAATGTTGTGTTGGTTCCCCTTTTGCTGCCAAAACAGCCCTGACCCATTGAGGCATGGACTCCACTAGACCCCTAAAAATGCTTAGGTAGGTGGTAAGTGTCAAAGTAACATCCACATGGATGGCAGGACCCAAGGTTTCCCAGCAGAACATTGCCCAAAGCATCACACTGCCTCCGCCGGCTTGCCCTTTACCCATAGTGCATCCTGGTGCCATGTGTTCCCCAGGTAAGCCATGCACACGTGATGTAAAAGAAAACGTGATTCATCAGACCAGGCCACCTTCTTCCATTGCTCCGTGGTCCAGTTCTGATGCTCACGTGCCCACTGTTGGTGCTTTCGGCGGTGGACAGGGTTCAGAACTGGTCGATGCACTATTTATTATGACACCTTTCTATCAGAACCAGCATTAACTTCTTGAGCAATATGAGCTACAGTAGCTCGTCTGTTTGATCGGACCACACGTGCATCAATAAGCCTTGGCCGCCCATGAGCCTGTCGCCGGTTCACCACTGTTCTTCCTTGGGGCACTTTTGACAGAGACTGACCACTGCAGACCAGGAACACCCCACAAGAGCTGCAGTTTTGGAGATGCTCTGACCCATCCCAATTGGGCCCTTGTCAAACTCGCTCTAATCCTTACGCTTGCCCATTTTTCCTGCTTCTAACACATCAACTTTGAGGACAAAATGTTCACTTGCTGCCTAATATATCCCACCCACTAACAGGAGCCGTGATGCCGGAATGATATGCCTGATTGGTGTATATTATATGCAACATCTTTAAAGCCATTAAAATCAATATAAACAATAAATGCATATAATAACTTTACTGCAGGTGATTCTACCTTATTACTGAGGTCAGGAAAGGTGCGGCTCTGATACGGAAAGGAAGGGTCATCCACGATGTGCCAGTGAAAGACGTTGAATTTACTGTAGGCCATAGCATCCTAAGGAAAATTTTATATTTGGTTTATTTCACAATACTTATTATATTTATCAGCAAGGAATTCAATTGATCAAAAGTGACAGTAAATAAATGTATTATGTTACAACCGTTTCTATTTAAATACATTTCTGTCAAGTCATCAAAATATCCTGCAAAAATGTATCAAGTTTTCCAAGAAAATATAAAGCAGCACAACTGTTTTCAACATTGATAATAATAATAAATGTTACATATTAAAATTACTGAACAGTACACACATACCAGGTTCTTCAAAATAGCATGGAGGGGTAAATAATGCCTTGAAGTGTCCAGTAAAAGTCCTCTAAATGCAAACCGTGGGAAGTCTACAATTTCCGTCTTGTTGAGAAAATACTGCATGGAAAGGTTGAATAAAAGAACATATTTAACATGGAATTTAGCAATTTATTACAATCACATGACTAAATACTGTCACACAACACTTACAGAGCCATAGTCATCCTGGTACACGAGCTGACTGAAGGACTCCAGACCTGATTTGCAGGTTTCACAAGTTGAACAAAAGACAAATAATTAGTTAGTGCTTTCAAGCAAAAAAATATGCACAAATGAAAAACAAAATCACCTCTCAGAGAACCCCAAACAGTCACTGATCTCAGAACAGCCTGGCCATTGGACACACTCAGATTATCTGCAACAACAAATCATGTTAATGTAAAAAATGTTAATGTCTTAGCATATTATATATGTCATAAAATGACACAAAACATATTTTTTTTTTTAATCTGTGTAATTCTAATAAAGCAGACTTTCTCTAAAATCATCAGAGAAAATAAAAGGTCAAAGGTCAGGGGATCTATCACATGATCAGGAAACACTCACAGCTCTCATCTGAATCTTCATCAGGGTAGCCGTCACATCCTCTGCTTTTGACACTCACTGAAACCACAAAGGGTTTTGGCTCCGGCCACAAGTAATGAAGACCATTTTCTGTTCCAGTAAACCATAACATATAAACACACATTATTTAGTATTGCAAAATTGTTTCATTTGACTCAAATTGACTATGAAGAGCTACTTAGATGCCCACAGGCTGTCTAAACCCAGTTTAAACAGACAGGAAAAACATGTTTGTGCACTTAAAGGGGTAGTTCACCCAAAAAGGAAATTTCTGTCATCATATATTCACCCTCAAGTTGTTCCAGACCTGTTTGAGTTTCTTTGTTCTGCTGAACACAAAATAAGATATGTTGAAGGATGTTTGTAACCAAGCAGATCCAAGCAACCATTGACTACCATAGATGGGGAAACATATTATGGTAGTCAATGGTTGCTTGGATCTGCTTGGTTACAAACATCCTTTAAAATATCTTCTTTTGTGTTCAGCTGTGATGTTCAAATGAAGACAGAATTTTCATTTTTGGGTGAATTATCCCTTTAACTACACTTTTTGAATTTGTAATAAAATGTGTAAAAAAATAGGTTTTTAATTTAAAGAATTAAAAGAGCAATTTCATGTCTATTCTTGTATTTTTCAACTGGTCGAGGTGGATTTAGAAAGTAGTAATGCAATACTTGGAGAGAACCTTAAAGGGTTAGTTCACTCAAAAATGAAAATTCTGTCATTAATTCCTCACCCTCATGTCGTTCCAAACCCTGAAGAAGACCTTCGTTCAACTTCAGAACACAAATTAAGATATTTTTGATGAAATCCTGAGAGCTCTCGGACCCCTCCATGGACAGCAACGTAATTACCACTTTCAAGGCCCAGAAAGGTAAAAACATTGTTAAAATAGTCCATGTGACTCCAGTGGTTCAACTAGGGTGACCACCATCAAACAAACCAAATGTGGGCCGATTATGTTTGTGTGGGACAATGTGGGACACGTTACCAAAACTAAAACATAACCTGAAACTGTTGTATAATCTTTATTTTACATAAATTCAACATCACTGAGCCAAAAAGGCTGCAGGCCTCACGCAGATAACTATTTTGGAAACAGTTCTGACCAAGTCCAAAAAAAATCCCAAAAAAATTAACAAAAAACATAAAACAACATGAAATTAGTTAATTGACACGGCCTTATATATTAATTTATATTATATATTACGAATATAACCAATTTACAGAATTATCCATTCGTTTTCTGACAGGGAACACATGGAACGAATCACTGCTCCACATTTTGAGTGACAGCTGTCCCTTGTTTACTCCTTTCTTTTCAACCATGTTAAATATAGGTGAATGCCGCAAAAAGAATAAATAAAATGCTTTCTTAAAAAGGCAAAAGAACACATGCATGTTTTCTTACTATGATCATTAAAAAACAACAGACTGATGAAAATGCGGGACATTTTCTCAATATGCGACATGCGGGACAAGGGGTGAAAATGCTGTGCGGTACAACGCAAAGCGGGACAGGTGGTCACCCTATTCAACCTTAATTTTATGAAGTGACAAGAAGACTTTTTGTGCGCAAAAAAATAACGACTTTATTCAACAATTTCTAACTGTCTGGGCCAGTCTCCATGCTGTTGACACAGTACCGTACAGCGCTTCCGAGTTACGTCAGAGCTACGCCAGAACGCCGGCTTACCATTGGCCAATGCTGTTCACGTGATCACCACACCGCGGGCGAGTGATGCAGGAGCTGACCAACAGTGTAGACCACTGACACAGACGAGGAATAAAAAAAGTTGAATAAAGTCGTTATTTTTGTTTGTCTTTTGCACACAAAAAGTATTCTCGTCGCTTAATAACAGGTTGAACCACAACCTGTTATTAAGCAATCTCTTTACTACCTTTCTGGACCTTGAAAGTGTTCAGCTGTCTATGGAGGGGTCAGAGAGCTCGATTAAAAAAATGAACGATGGTTCAAGGCTTACAGGGTTTGGAACGACATGAGGGTGAGTAATTAATGACAGAATTAAATAATAGTTGGGTGAACTAATTTATTACCTTAATCTAATTACACGGTTGAAGGTGTAATTAGTAACTAGAAGCCTTATGAATTAAAACCCTAACCAACACTGATCCTAACTACACGGAAGTAAGTTACATTTGTTTCATTCATTGCCAGGCATAAACCAACCTGCTCCTTTTGTAAAGTCAGGGAATATGATGGAGAAGTATCTTTTGAAAGCAGCATCCAGGACGGAGCATCCAGCCTGAGCAGCCGAGTCCTTTCCGTAAGTGAAGGAGAAGAGCTGCGGACTCAGACTGTATCTGTCCGCGGACTGATGGATCTGTTGCGGCAGCGGCCAGACTCCCTCCACCTGCTCCAGCGGGACACTGACCACAACCAGAGAGAACCAAACCTGCAGACAACGAGAGTACGTGCCGGTGTGAGCCATGTTACTGTCGCTTCAGTCGAGCTTCGCTGCTGTCGGACTGCAGGTTTGTGTCGTTGTGTCACGAGAAAAGCGCGGAATGAAACTGTCAAAACACGAGTCATATGACATTTAGCTAGTGGTTTTTTTTTGTTCAGCTGACCTGAGCGGCGGTTATTCTCATTGGCTCAGCTCGAGTCACATGGTCTTTTTCCGGGACAATAATAAAAGTAATAAAGGTGCGTTCACGCCACCTAGTAATTCCTGTAATTACGACATTCTGGCTTGTAAAAAGTGTTCGAGGTGTTAGGAAATACGAGGTGGCGTGAACGCAGCATATAAAAAGAAGATAAAACGAATATAAAGTATTACCAAAGTCTCTTTAAGACAGGTAATTTCACTCTGCGGTCAAGCTAATGCGCATGCGCAGTTCTAAACTCGCGTCTCGGAACACTGCCTGTTTCTATAGCAACCGGAGTTTCTAATCAACGATTTGATAATATTGAGAAATAATTTAGAAAAACATTGTTTTAAAACTTTTTTCGTTGGCTTTCTGCACTGTTATTTTATTTTATGCTATTGGTATTTTTATTATTTTTTTATATTTCTAGTCTCTCCATATCCACTATTGTTATTTTACTTTTATGTTATAAAATGTATTATATTATTGGCACAATATTTTTATTTAAAACATTTCCTGTCACTTTTCTATTGTTTGTGCTGATATTCTGGTAATGAAACATAAATAATCAAATAGGCCTACTTTGAAATTGAGAACTAAATTTAGGAGTCAGAAAAAGCCTCTAGATGGCGCTACAGTCAAACAAACTCTTAAATTCTAGACTAAAAGGGATAGTTCACCCAAAAATGAAAATGTTGTCTTCATAGACTCACCCTCAAGTTGTTCTAAACCTGTAGCCTATGAGTTTCTTTCTTCTGTTGAACACAAAAGAAGATATTGTGAAGAAATGTTGTTAATCAAACAGTTGACAGCACCCATTGACTTCCAAAGTGTTTTTTTTTTCCTATTATGGAAGTCAATGGGTGCCATCAACTGTTTGATTAACACAATTTCTTCACAATATCTTCAAAAAACAAACCCAAAACACAACACACAACAAAGCAAAGCAAGGATAAAACAAAACAAAATTCCCAAAACACAAAAACATAATACAACACACACCAAAGCAAAGCAAATAAAACTAAAAACACACACATACAAAACACAACAATGCAAAGCAAAAAATAAATAAATAATTAAAACAAAACAAAACAAACTTAAAAAACTCAAATCACAAAAACACACACAACAGAACTAAATTTGTGAGTCTGAAAAAGCCTATATGGCGTTAGTCTTCATTGACTCACCCTCAAGTTGTTTCAAACTTGAATGAGTTTCTTCTTCTGTTGACCACAAAAGAAGATATTTTGAAGAATAAGAAGAAAGAAACTCAAACAGGTTTGGAACAACTTGAGGGTGAGTCAAAGAAGACAATTTTCATTTTTGGGTGAACTATCCCATTAAATTTGCAGCAATTTTAGTTACCAAAACCATCATACATTTTTTTAAGTTAAATCATCCATATAAAAATCCTTTGTATTTTCCCTGTATTGTGATTGATTGAAATCCTATACATAACAAAATGGTATTTTAAATGGAGCGGACTAATGGGATCACTTAAAAAATAAAGACATGTATTATGTCATCTGATTAAAGTGACACACTACCACTGTCATTGTAGTGTCTGCACTTCCCAAAGAAAACATGAGACCGCTTAACTGGATTAAATTACCATTACTCATAACTCCATTGTTCCATGAAAGAAAGTAAATATTATACAACTCCTTTCAATGATGAAGCATTATCCAGAATCAATATCAAAGCATATGCGGCAAATAGACAAATTAAACAGTAATTCATATGTAAATTAAAAAAACCTTTGCTTTAAGCTTTATTTAGCACATTTTAAAAGTCTTTCAAAAGCCTACTTTCTTTCTTCAGTGAAACACACACAAAAAAACTAAACTTTATAATGTTGACTTTTTTGTAATTTTTATCATGGTCCCCATCCACTCATAAATAAGACCAATTATAATGAAGATGTACATAACAATAAAAGTACTTTATTGGCATCTACTATTCATGAAAAACTCAAAACACAAACAAAGCAAAGCAAGGATAATAAATAAATAATCAAATAAATAAAAAACGAAAAAACAAAGCAAACAAAACTCAAGACACAAAAAAACGAAACAACACACAACAAAGCAAAGCAAACAAACTCAAAACTGAAAAAATCACAACAAAAAAAAGCTAAACCAAATTAAACAAAAGCAAAGCAAGCAGAAAAAATTCTAAACACAAAAAGCAAAACACAACACACAACAAAACAAAATAAAACAAAAGCAAAGCAAAACAAACAAAAAATTCAAAACAAAGCAAAGCAAGGATAAAAAAATACATAAATAAATGAAACACAACACAACAAAGCAAACAAAAAACACAAAAAATGAAACAACACACAACAAAGCAAAGCAAACAAAAACTCAAAACAGAAAAAAACAACAAAACCAAGCAAAACCAAATAAAACAAAAGCAAAGCAAGCAGAAAACACAAAAAGCTAAACACAACACACAACAAAGCAAAGCAACACACAACAAAACAAAAGCAAAAAAACTCAAAAACACAACAAAAGCAAAGCAAAACAAACCAAAAACACAACGCAAAGCATGGATAAAACAAAACAAAAAAAACTCAAAACACACAAAAAAATCCAAATAAAAAAAGCAAAACAAACAAACTCAAAACACAACAGTCAGCAAAGCAAGGATAAAACAAAACAAACCTAAAAAAAACTCTAAACAGAAAAATCGTTACACAACAAAGCAAACAAAAAAACTAAAAACAGAAAAAACACAACAAAACAAAATCAAATAAAAGGAAAGCTGAGCAAAGCAAAGCAAAAAAATCTCTAACTTCCGCTAACTGTCATACGCGCATTCACAAGAGACTGGCGTTGCAGCGTATAACAGGTGTAGCTCCGGTGAGAATATGCTAGTTCTCGCGAGAACCCAGTTTTGTTTGGCTCTATCCTCTGCGCTTCCACGTTCGTCACAGGAACTTACGCAGTTATATGATGGATAGATGCTTTTACAGAAACATCCATTCACTGCCATTAAAGCTTGGAAGCGGCAGAACATTTTTTAATATAACTCCGATTGTATTCGTCTGAAAGAAGAATCTCATACCTAGGATGACTTGAGGGTGAGTAAATTATGGGCTAATTTTAATTGTTGGGTAACCCTTTAAAATTAAATTACCATCAGTCATAATTCCATGGAAGAAAATAAAAATTGTGTAACTGCATTCAATGATGAAGCATTATCCAGAATCAACATCAAAGTATGTGGCCGACGTAAATAGTCCAATTAAAAAGTAATTCAAATGTAATTTTAAAAAAACCCTTTGCTTTAAACTTTATTTAACACATTTTAAAAGTCTTTCAAAAGCCTATGATTTTCTTTCTTCAGTGAAACACACACAAAAAAATATTTCTAATTCTTCTTTTTTGTCATTTTTATCATGGTCCCCATCCACTCATTAAATAAGACTAATTATAATAAAGATGTACTTAAAAATAAAGGTACTTTATTGGCATCTACGGTTCATGAAGAACCTTTGGAATGTTTCCATTCCATTAGAATGTTAAATTGTTCTTCACAGCAATAATAAAATGGTTCTTTTAAGAACTCTTACTGAAGGTCCTTTGGGGAACAAAAAAACGGTTCTTAGGACATCACTGTGAAACCCCCCTTTGGAACCTTTATTTTTAAGAGTGATTTATTATAGTGTTGTATGGCTGGTTGTCTGGGCTATGGTGGATGTAGGCTTCTTAGTTCATACTTAAAAAATTAAAAAACCACACACACATACACACCCCCTTCCCGTTCTAGAAACCCCTCCCTGTGTGTTAACGCTCATCTTTACGCAAGGGAACTGCATGTCACAACCGTCGTCTACTCCCTGTTCCAGTTCTCTGAATGTCATTGACCGGAAATGCCATACTGTACTGTGCCAAATGCCGTACTGTAGTGACAATAACTAAGTATGAGTCATTCAAATGTTATCGAAGCCACCAAAAATATTTCATGCTTTGAGAATTCATCATGCTTATGATTTTCCATGGCATTCACTGTCACAATGATAAGCAAGAATAGCTTTTGACATCTGTGTACTTTATTAATTGATAAATATTGTAATTTAAAGATAAATAAAAATTTGTAATATTATTATATAATGATATTGCAATATCTTTCCATTGTAATTGTTGTGTTTTATTTGCATTTTAACAGAGCCACACCCAGTGAAACGAAGTTAGTTAGCCACCTACAGTAGTATACACACTCTGTAAAAGTACAGTTCATTTCAGGTTAAATCACTGTTAAACGCCCCAAGCTAGGTGTGTGTTGATAATTAGTATATAAGAAAGCTCTGTATGTGAGTATTAGGAAGTTTTACTTGTCTACTTAATGTTTTTGTTCTTTGGTGGGGAACTTTAAAATGTTGCCGCAAATGCGCTCACCAATATTTATCTTAGTTTCCAAATGACACTTTCTGAACTACTTTTCAGAACTGATGAAAAACCTGGCTTCATTCTTCACTTGTAATTAGTCGATATGTTGCTATAAGCCTGTTCAGAGGGTCTGTTTACTGTAGTTTTACTGCTTTTGTCTTTATGGCATATTGTTAATCACATGGTTCATATCACTCAAGATCATAAAATGGTTATCTTGGTCTGGATCTCTGGCCTAGTAGTTTTATGTTTGGTCTTCTTGACAGTAGACACTGCCATATCATCTGGCCTCAGAGTCTTTAGTAAAAACAAATACATTATGGTCTCCACAGCCAAACTGACAACTCTTTGTCAGACGTTTCAATTAATAATGTGTACATCATAATTGCACGCGTGAATGTGAAATATGAATCTTAATCCTACAAATGGAAAATCTGCATTTATTTTGATTGATTTATTATTAATTTTTTTAGATTTTTTGTGTTGGCCATGATTTCTTGAACTTAACACTTTTAAAAGAGAGTACACTTTATAATGTCAAAATGTCTAACATCTAATATTTAAATGATTGCAACCACAATAACCGCGTGCCATAACTGGGATGGTGATGAAATTCCGTTGGGTAGTTCTGAAGAAACTAGTCATTGCAGTTGTCATAGTCCCCAAAATAATTAACATTCCGTTAATTAAACTTAGACCACAAATACACACACACACACACACACACACACACACACAAAGATACACCACATAATACACAACAAAATAAAGCAAAGCAAACAAACTCAAAATACAAAACACCCACACAAAAACACAACACACAACAATGCAAAACCAAATAAAACAAAAGTAAAGCAGAACAAAAAACAGCACTCAACAAAAGAAAACAAAAACATCTACCAAACACACACAAAAACAACAAAGCAAAGCAAAACCAAATAAAACAAAAGCAAAGCAAAACAAACAAAAAAAAACTCAAAACACAACAAAGCAAAAAAGGATAAAACAAAAAACCCTCAACACAAAAAACACAACAAAGTAAAGCAAATAAAGCAAAAGCAAAGCAAACAAAAAACCTCAAAACACACAAAATGAAACATTACAACAAAACAAAGCGAAAACTCAAAACAGAAAAAACACTACAAAGCAAAACGAAATAAAGAAAAGCAAAAAAATCTAAAAAACAAAGCAAAGCAAGGATAAAGCAAAACTAAAAAACTCAAACAAAAAAACTAAACACAACAAAGCAAAAAAAACAAAAAACTCAACAACACAACAAAGCAAAAAAAAACTAAAACACAAAAAATGAAACCACACAACAAAGAAAAGCAAATACAAAAAACGAAACAACAAACCAAAGCAAAAACCTCAAAACACAAAAAAATACAACACACAACAAAACCAAACCAAATAAAACTAAAGCAAAAAAAAACTCTAAACACAACACACAACAGAGCAAAGCAAGGATAAAACAAATAAACAAACAAAAAAACTCAAAACACATAAAAATGAAACAACACACAAAAGCAAAGCCAAACAAACAAAAAAACTCAAACAAAAAAAACTAAACACAACAAAGCAAAGCATAAAAACTCTAAACAAAAAACAACACACAACAAAGCAAAGCAAGGATGAAGCAAAACAAAAAAAAACTAAACACAACAAAGCAAAGCATCAAATCTCTAAACAAAAAAACAACACCCAACAAAGCAAAGCAAGAATAAAGCAAAACAAACAAACAAAAAAACTCAAAACATACACATAAACAACAAAACAAAAGCAAAGCAAAACAAACAAAACACTAAACGCAACAACACAACAAAGCAAAAAAACACAAAAAGCAACAACACAACAAAGCAAAACCAATACAAAAACCAAACAACACAACAAAGCAAAGCAAACAATAACCTCAAAACACAAAAATACAACACACAACAAAGCAAAGCAAGGATAAAACAAAAAACAAACAAAAAATCAAAATACACAAACTAAACACAACAAAGCAAAAAAAAAAAAATCTAAACACAAAAAACACAACACATAACAAAACCAAATCAAATAAAACTAAAGCAAAAAAAATTCTAAACAAAACACACAACAAAGCAAAGCAAGGATAAAACAAACAAACAAACAAAAAACCTCAAAACACATAAAAATTAAACAAAACCCAAAAGCAAAGCCAAACAAACAAAAAACTCAACACAAAAAGAAACACAACACACAACAAAATGCAAAGCAACAACAAAAATAATAAAACAAATGTCTAAAGTAACATAAACCTACACCATATACTGTACGTTACTTCTAAATACTTAATTTTAATTACAGTGGCAGATTATTAATTTGTTAAAACGCATACATTTATAAATTTCCAAAAGTGCCTTTATGCCTCGTGACAGTAGTTTATATTAGCATAATGGATCCACAGCACGTTTCACAGGGCATTCCGTGCTATTCATATTGAGAGTTGCCAGACTCCGCGTCTAAGGTGGATTAAGGTGGTACAAAGTTGAAAATGATTTCTCATAGGGAAGGGCAAGTGATTCTGTCTTTGACTGAATGACACCGTTGGCACCAGCCCTGGCCTGAGGAAATCTCTATACACTATGCACCTGTATTTCTCAAAGTGACTCACGTGTAGCACTGACGTTCGCTACTGGATACTGTAATCATTAGTGATGCCACCCCACTGACACACAGGCTTGTCTTATAAGAGTGATTAAGTGATCGCATTGCAAGGTTTTAATTCAAATATTTCACTCTATGTCCAAATGAACCAATGTCAGAAATACAGTCAGTGATCACACTATCAAGCTTTGAATATTGACTTGACAGAACCACGTCTGAAAGTGTTTAGTTCACAGGTTAGTTTGAAGTTGTACAAGGTTATTATTATAGGTTATTACCAGTCAAAATTTTCATAAGATTTTTGATTTTATTTAGCATTGAATTGAACAAAAGTGACAGTAAAGACATGTAACAAAGATTTTCTATTTACAATAAATGCTGTTGATTTTGAACTTTCATCAAAGAATCCTGAAAATAAATGCATCAGATTTCCTCAAAAATATTAACCACCATAACATCATAAAACAAAAGTGGAGGTGTGTAAAGGTTTAAAATTGTGCTTGGCATGAGTTGATCTTGCTGGTCACAGCATGGAAAGCATTTGGCATAGTATTGCATTGCTGAACCACCTTCCTAATATTGTGTTGGTGCCCTGACCCGTCGAGGCATGGACTCCACTAGACCCCTGAAGGTGTGCTGTGGTATCTGGCACCAAGATGTTAGTAACAGATCCTTTAAGTCCTGTAAGTTGCGAGGTGGGGCCTCCATGGATCGGACTTGTTTGTTCAGCACATCCCACAGATGCTCGATTGGATTGAGATCTGGGGAATTTGGATGCCAAGCCAACCTAAAACTCGGTGTTGTGATCCACAAACCATTCCTGAACCATTGTTTGCTTTGTGTCAGGGCGCATTATCTGCTGAAAGAGCCACAGCCACCAGGGAATACCGTGAAAGGGTGTACATGGTCTGCAACAATGCTTAGGTAGGTGTAAGTGTCAAAGTAACATCCACATGGATGGCAGGACCCAAGGTTTCCCAGCAGAACATTGCCCAAAGCATCACACTGCCTCCGCCGGCTTGCCTTCTTCCCATAGTGCATCCTGGTGCCATGTGTTCCCCAGGTAAGCGACGCACACACACCCGGCCATCCATGTGATGTAAAGGAAAACATGATTCATCAGACCAGGCCACCTTCTTCCATTGCTCCGTGGTCCAGTTCTGATGTTCACATGCCCACTTGACATGGGTCAGCATGGGCACCCTGACTGGTCTGCGGCTACGCAGCCCCATACGCAATAAACTGCGACGCACTGTGTATTCTGACACCTTTCTATCAAAACCAGCATTAACTTCTTGAGCAATTTGAGCTACAGTAGCTCGTCTGTTTGATCGGACCACATGGGCCAGCCTTCGCTCCCCACGTGCATCAATGAGCCTTGGCCGACTATGACCCTGTCGCCGGTTCACCACTGTTCCTTCCTTTGGACCACTTGATCGTGTATATATATGGGGGAAAATGTTATTAGGTCTAATACATTTCATATAATGGCTGTACTGGTTGTACTGGTTTCATATCTCAAGGGTTAGTTCACCCAAAAATGAAAATTCTGTCATTACTTACCCTCATGTCGTTCAACACCCGTAAGACCTCCGTTCATCTTCAGAACACAAATGAAGATATTTTAGTTGAAATCCGATGGCTCAGAAAGTCCTCCATTGGCACAAGCGACGACAATAGTTTTTGTGCGCAAAAAACCCCTAAATAACGACTTCTATAGTGATGACCGATTTCAAAACACGCCATCATGAAGCTTCGAAGCGTTCTGAATCAGTGAGTCGAATCATGATTCGGATCGCGTGACAAACCGCCAAACTGCTGAAATCACGTGACTTTGGCGATCCAAACCGCTGAATCGACTCACTGATTCATAACGCTTCGAAGCTTCATGATGCCGTGTTTTGAAATCGGTCATCACTATAGAAGTCGTTATTTAGGGTTTTTTTGCGCACAAAAACTATTGTCGTCGCTTTATAAAGTTATTGTAGAGCCACTGTAGTGAGATGGACTTTGTATCGACGTCTTTAGTACCTTTTAAGAGTGTACAGTGCTTGTGCCAATGGAGGCCTTTCTGAGCCATCGGATTTACACTAAAATATCTTCATTCTTACGGGCGTCGAACGACATGAGGGTAAGTAATTAATGACAGAATTTTCATTTTTGGGTGAACTAACCCTTTAAATGTACTGTTTTAAAAAGTAAAAGGAGCAATAATTTAGTGAAAAGCCGTACACTGAGATTCTTCACATTTGATGGTTTTTAATTTTAATATATGTTTCTACTTTTTTCTTTTTCTTGTCAGTTACATTAGGTAAATGGACTGCATTTATATAGCGCTTTCAACAGACCCATGGCCATCCAAAGTGCTTCACATATTGCCTGACATTCACCCATTCACACACCGACGGCAGTGTCAGCAATGCAAGGCGCCATCCAGCTCGTCGGGAGCAGCTGGGGTTAGGTGTCTTGCTCATGGACACCTCGACACTTGCTCAGGTGGAACCGGGGATCGAACCACCAACTTTCCGGTTACTAGACAACCTGAACCACTGAGCCACTGCCGCAATCCCTAAATTAGGGATTTATGTTACATCACACTCTAAAACTGCTGGGTTATTTCAACCTAAGTTTCGGTCAATTGCAGACAAACCCAACCGTTCTTTTAAATGAACCTAGATTAACTTAAATCAAAGGTTGGGTTTGTCCATATTTGACTCAAACGTTGCATTTCTTTAGCGTGTCTGTTGTATTTGTGTGTATGATACATAGTATCTATATTAAAAAAAGACAAAAAAATCTACTTCATGAACTTTTGTCATGTGGTTTTCTCTTTACCACCACACTATAAAAAATGTTTTTCATGATTTGCTATCAAAACTTTTTTCTTTTGTCAAATCAACTTCGATAATTGATGTGGTAAGATAATTTTGAGTTTCAATGAACTCAACATTTTAAACCAACAATATTTTACAGTGCAATGTTATTATGGTGGAAGTCAGTGTATGTTAAAGGTACAAACGCCTTGCTAATTTAGCAGAAAAGGGCTGTGATTTCCATTTATTTAGGTTGGTTTACCTTGCTCACTCATTGCCTGACGTCTGCATCACACCTACATCTGCAGACTCACCCATAGTCTCTTTCTCCACTGTCACCTAATCATACACACACACACACACACACACACACACACACACACACACACACACACACACACACACACACCTCCTTTAATTCAGGGGATTGGTAACCAGAAAAGTGATCATGAATAGACACAGATGTAGCTATTGTTTTTTGTGATTAGGGCGTTCCCACTGCAGATTCTATCTTCTTGCAATCTTGTGACAGCTGTCAGATTTTATAAAGCGAACTGCGAGACGGCACACTAAAATACAGCCCAACAACTTTTTCTCAGCACTGGAACTATTCGCTAAATCCTGCTAACTGGCGGGTTCAAAGATTGGTGAGTACAAATATAAAAGCAAACTAGCTTTCAATAACAGCTTAATATTGTCATCTTATGAACAAGTATGATTCAGTTTTGTGAACTAGTGTCTCAGAGTAAGTGACTGTATGCGCTTGATAACTTTTGTGAGGAAGATGCTGCTTTGCTTATTTTATAAGCATTTCCATTTGGAAATTCCTGTGATGACCAGTCTGCAATAAGAAATAGTATAAACATAGGCTAATTTAAGATTTGAATTGAATTTTGTGTTAAATTAAATAAAACCGCAAATAAATATATTGAGTTTATTTGCTAAATCTAATTTCCAATTTAAAGCTAAATTCAGTTTATATGCCATTGGTGAAATTCAGTTGAAAAGTATCCTATCGTTATTTTTCATCAGATAGTTTATGTTAGTGCTTGAGTTCCATAGAAAGCAAAAGCCCTCATGAGGTTTTAGGTGAAGGTGAGACTTGAAGACTCGAGTATCGAATTCATCATGATCTCCCGCGTTTTCCGCCTTCTCCCGTTGCTAGGCGACGATACAACAACAACATGTCGAAACTGAGTCACACGTCACATGCATGTCAGAGCGCGTTCTCTTCAGAGTGACGACAATATGCCAGAAGAACGATTTATTTAATGAAACAATAGGCTGTATTATTCATATTAGGCTATTTCATGCGACTGTTCATATTTACACTGTAAACAATGTTTAAAAATAAAGGTTAAGCATCTATGGAGTCGCTCCATTCCACAAAAGGTTCTTTAAAGATTATTAAAATGTTCTTCACACAAAGAGAAAATTGTTTTTGAAGAACTGATCTCTGAATGGTTCTTTGGGAACCACAACCCGTTTGGAACATTTATTGTTAAGAGTGAGGTAACCAAAAATAGTTATTATTTTCATGATTTAAACATATTTGTAGGCTATAATTTATTTCTAAGTAGCGTAATGAGAAGAAAAAAAACATTCTCGGTTACTGTAATGGGAAACATTGGGAAAATGGGAACATTCTTGATATACTATTAACATAAATTATTTAGTAGCCTACATATTATGGTAGTAGCTATTTGGTGTACAGCCCATTTTCTTTTTATATATATATGTGCGTGCGTGCGTGTGTGTGTGTGTTTCTTTTATTTTTAATTTTTTTAGTAAAATGGAAATGTTCAATTATAAAAAAAATTCTCCAAAGTATGATATATTATAGGCATACGCTGTAAAAAAAATAAAAACGGAAAAGTAGGCTATTGGTAATTTTCTGCCAGGACATTGTCCAATAATTTTACGGAAATTTCTGTTAAACCTTAAAACACAAACTAATGCAATGTATAATTCAAAATACAGGTAAAACACCTGTAAAAAACCAATACGCAAAATTCCTTCATATTTATACAGTAGCCTACATTGTGCCCTATTTTTACCGACTTTTTTTATATATATAATAAATATATATACAGTATATAAATATATAGGCCTATAATGTATCATACTTTGGGAGTAAAAAAATATTGAACATATATTTCAATTTGTCTTTAAACAATTAAATCATCACGGTTGAGTTTACCTGGCTCAGGTAACCATGACTCATACCTAAACCCCGCCCAGTTTAACTCCCCACCTGCGAAAAAGCTGCAGATTGGAGATCAGACGTCAGTGCGTCGCCTCATAGCTCCAGCATCAGCGCAGAGAAACACACGCTGACGGACTGAAGACGCGTTATTGTTTTGCATCGCGGGGATTTATCTCTTTGTCCACTCTCTCTGGTGGGACTGTAACTTTTCGGTCTTGGTGGTTCGGCTCGGTTCCAGCGTCGCTTCGCAATGAGTGTGAGTGTGACCACGGAGAACGTCTTTATGACGGCGTTGCAGCCCAATTCGACCGTCAGTAGTACTTACGCGGTCCCGTCCGAAAACGAGCTCGCGCATGGAGGGTTTCACGCCAAGGAGGAGGCGAGATTTAAGCGCATGCAGCAGCAGGTGACCATGAGACTGGCGGAGAAGTCCACGCTCCCGCGCCAGAACGGCTCCTCGTCTCAATACGCAGCCTCAGGTGTGTCCCTGTGCGCTTTGATCTATTGTAATACACCTATAATAACACAACAGCCTTTGAATTATTAATCTGCTCATCATGTGACAACATAAAAGGCTTTGTCCTCTGCTTTTATACAGTATGCTGTTTCAGTTAACAGTGGAGTTGAATTACATCTTTATCAACTTTTGGGAAAGTGCGTTTTTTTCCGGTTTGAACTTGAAATCATTGAACATTTCAAAAGCAAATGCATTTGTATTAAATCCACAGGTACAGTGTTGTTTACACTTAAGTATGCAAATCAATTAATTATTTATAAGACAAAACTGCCTGTAGCAAAACTGTGGTCAAGTCACATGATTTCTGTTATTTGGATATAATACAGTAACTGCAATTGTACATAATCCTAAAGTAAGCTGAATGTACCTTTGTTTCAGGTAATATATAGTTATTATTATTAATTATCACTTGAAAGAAAGGCTTTTTATTGCAGGTGATAAATGGTAGTTTGTTCACATAAGGCGTTCACCATTGTTCTTGAACAGGGCGATTAAACTGACTGGGAATAAAATAGGGTTGAAACGTTTTGAATTCATGATTTTTTTTCTGCATCAATTAGAGTAGAGATAAGCTACGGTTTTACAAATAATTAGCACTTGCATAACAGACTGAAATACAATGCAACTTCTGGTTTGGTGTTAATAATTTACAGGAGCAAGTTGAGCAAAGTTCAAGTGTAATCTCAGTTCCTGTTACAAGACTAAGTGAGAGTGAAAGTTTCAAAGCTCTCCTTTGAAAAAAAAAAACCCTACCCACTCTAAACAAAAAGTGCTTAGCATTGCACAAAAGGAATGTAATTTGGTGCCGTCAATCATAATGGCTTGAATGTCAATCGGCGTGACGGAAAGCCGAAAAACTTAACCAGAGTTTTACTTTGTCAATGTAGAAAGCCAAACTTTTTGTTTCAGTCCACAACCTTCAGTGCCCACAAGTGAAACTTATAGTACAATACGTTTGTAAATGCACCCCAACTTCATTGTGCATTTTTGTGTGTATACCGTCCATCAAACGCTTTTAAGAATTTGTGGTTGTGGTTGAATTGATTCCTGGCTTTATGAAGGCCTGCCGCAGATATTTTCAGAGGGAAACCGCTGGCGCTTAATGCATACGTTAACCTGACCCCTAGTTTATGAGGTTACCTGCATTTTGACAAGTTCAAACAGCCATACATATTCCTGTTACTGGCCCAAGGCTTCCTGGAGGACGTCTTGAAAACTAGATCTGACATTGGTGAAATACCAAACAAGTTTGAGAGAAACAACAGTTTCTTAGAGATGTAGGTCAAATGGATTGTTCTAAAACAAAACTGCATTTTGAACAAAATTTGACTTCTGATGAAAATAACTATAGTATAGTTATCTGAGTTTAGTTCAGCTAAGCAATGCACTAGGGCAGGGCGAGGCAGGGATAAGGGCGTTTTTTTTTTTGGGTAGGGACATTGGGAGTGTCCCAGTCATCAGACCGGTTCTGTCTTTTCTGCTGCTGTTGTCTACAACTCACTCTACACTTATTCACTCATCAAATGCTTATACCACTCCCTAATTCACCTCCTCAAACGCGTGTACATGCATGCCCATAGTTGCAACCCCATCTGTTGCTGAGCCAGAACAAAAAAAACGCTGTAAAATTGTTGTAAACTTGCACTGCGGTATTTTGTGTAACTCTACACGTTTGCCTCATATTGTACTTGCAGTGTCATCAAGGGCATATGCTGAGCATACTGACTCAGCTGTAAAGTTACAGACTTGAAGGTATTTTTTTTTCTTATTTTTTTGCTAAAGCTATTGTAAACAGGACTAAAGTGAATCAAAACGCATTTGTTTGATTAATTGTTCCATCAAAGGAAAAACATGCATGTTTACATAAAAAAACTTGCGTGCAAAAACTTTCGTAAACAAGACGAAAGTGAATCAAAACGTGTTTGTTTGATTAATTGTTCCATCAAAGGAAAAACATGCATGTTTACGTAAAAACTTGCTTACAAAGCTATCGTAAACAAGACTAAAGTAAATCAAAATGCATTTGTTTGATTAATTGTTCTATCAAAGGAAAAACAGGCATGTTTACATTAAAAACGTGGATACAAAGCTTTCGTAAACAAGTCTAAAGTGAATCAAAACTTGTTTGTTTGATTAATTGTTCCATCAAAGGAAAAACATGCATGTTTACGTAAAAACTTGCTTAAAAGCTATCGTAAACAAGACTAAAGTAAATCAAAATGTATTTGTTTGATTAATTGTTCTATCAAAGGAAAAACATGCATGTTTACGTAAAAACTTGCTTACAAAGCTATCGTAAACAAGACTAAAGTGAATCAAAACGCATTTGTTTGATTTATTGTTCCGTCAAAGGAAAAACTTGCTTACAAAGCTATCGTAAACAAGACTAAAGTGAATCAAAACGCATTTGTTTGATTTATTGTTCCATCAAAGGAAAAACATGTATGTTTACATAAAAAACTTGGATACAAAGCTATCGTAAACAAGACTAAAATAAATCAAAATGCATTTGTTTGATTAATTGTTCTATCAAAGGAAAAACATGCATGTTTACGTAAAAAACTTGGATACAAAGCTATCGTAAACAAGACTAAAATAAATCAAAATGCATTTGTTTGATTAATTGTTCTATCAAAGGAAAAACATGCATGTTTACGTAAAACACTTGGATACAAAGCTATCGTAAACAAGACTAAAATTAATCAAAATGCATTTGTTTGATTAATTGTTCCATCAAAGGAAAAACATGCATGTTTACATAAAAACTTGCTTAAAAAGCTATCGTAAACATGACGAAAGTGAAACAAAATGAATCATTTGTTTGATTAATTGTTCTATCAAAGGAAAAACAGGCATGTTTACATTAAAAACGTGGATACAAAGCTTTCGTAAACAAGACTAAAGTGAATCAAAACTTGTTTGTTTGTTGGAAAAACAGGCATGTTTGTTGCCAAACTTGTGTACAAAGATGACTAATGTGAAACAAAACAACAAAGTTATTTGATTATGTGTATTAAAGAATATCCATGCATGTTTACAATACCCAATGCTTACAATAGCTTTGTTCATAGATGCGTGGATAGTTTTGTGAAATAAAAGCATTCTATTAGTTGAATCCAGCTGGCTATCTTCCTCACCAATGATTATATTTGGTTTTTTTTGTTTTTACTAAATGAAAACAAATGGCAAAACATTTAGAGATTAGAAGTGCAAGTATTGCTAATCAAATGCCATATTATTAGAATGAGGATCTGTGGTTTAATTTTAGCTGGTTATTGTCAGTGTCAGTCCACACCAACTGAAGGGTAATTTAATGCCAAGTTAAGAAAAAGTTAAAATACGCTGTAGCTGAGCTGTTAGGTGTGATGCTTGTGTTCAGAAACTTGTAGAATGTGATAACACTTTGAGAAAGTTCACTGGGAGGATAACTAGTCCATGGTATTTTTCACTGTCACAAATTCCCATTCAGATGAACATTTCTATTCATTCTCTGTATTTTTCTTCCCTTAGAATCTGGGGATTATCCAACCATGACAAAATATTCAACAATGAGTCAGAATTTCACCCCAAATTTCAGCTCCAAATCCTATGCTTATTCTGCCGGCAGACCAATGATGGTAAGATTCTTTCAACTTACAAACACAAATATTTTATCGTGGTTTGCTTGTTTGAAAGACATATCGCTTATTGAGCTAAGGTAAATAAATCTTTTTAGAATGTGACTGTATGGACGTGTATCTTGAAATGAGTAATAGAGATTGTGTTAGTTAGGCGTGATATTTCACAGGACAGCTCTACTCAACAACCCTATATGAAAAGTCACAAGCTTACAAATCTCTAAGTGTCACTTTCAGTTATTTTCCTATTGAGTAATACTATGTTTAAATTTGGGCTGTCGATTTAATGTATTAAAAATGCATTAAATGTATGGATCACACTTTATATACTATGTACTGTGTTTGTTACAATGTACTTATTGTGTTCATGTTGTATTGCAAAACACTTTTGCTGCTATTGAGGTGGGATAAGGGTAAGGTTAGGTGGTATGGTTCGGTTTAAGGATGGGTTAAGGTGTAAGGGAAGGGTCAACCATCAATAATTCAAACTTAAATTATCACCCTAATGTTTTTGCACTTATCATATATCAGCATTTTATTAATTTGGGGGCCTTTCTCCAAAAATATATCAATGTGGCTAAAGGGATAGTTCACCCAAAAATGAAAATTCTGTCATTAATTACTCAACCTCATGTCGTTCTAAACCCGCTCAACTTCGGAAAACAAATGAAGTTATTTTTAATGAAATCTGTCCCTCCATTGACAGATATGCAACTACCCCTTTCAAGCCCCAGAAAGGTAGTAAACACTTCATTAAAGTAATCCACGTGACTCCAGTGGTTTAACCTCAGTTTTATGAAGCAACGTGAGTTCTTTGTTTGCACAAAAAACATAATTTGCATAAAATGCATGTTTGAGCTGTTGTAACTAAAAGCAACTTGCACTGACATATATCTTGAAATATGCCACTGCCATTGTTTTGTCTCAAGATGCACACCAGTAATGTTTTTTCTAAGGCACATTTATAAAATCTACGTAGGGTGTTCACACTTGGCATGTTTGGTTTGATTAAAACGAACTTGCTCTGTTAGTGCAGGTTCATTTGAATAAGTGTGAACGCTGCCATCTGAACCCTGCTGCAAACCAAACAAACGGACTGGGACTCCTGAAAAGATGGGTCTAGTTCCACTTCCAAACGACCCCTGGTTCGGTTCAAATTATATATTAACACAACACAGACCAAAGACATGTGAACAAACCAAAAATGGGACATGATGTCACAAGATGCACAGTTCGGTACAGGCATCATAACCGCGTACCTGGCAGCAGATCTTCGTTTGTGTGTGTGGATTCCTGCCGCGGTTTTGACTACTTTACACATTTTATAAGCTCTATATATTTTATAAGTCAAAATACCATCATATGTAGGCTACGCACATATGACGAGCACATTTAGCCCAGCACACAGCATTGTTTTAGATGTTTTGTAATTTTTTTAAATATACAAAAAAAAGTAGACCCAACCCTCTACAATGCGAGTAAAACACTCGCATTTGCGACTAAACAATATCTATCATTAGTCATTGGCTAATAAATGCTTAAATTTTACTCGCCAGTGCGTGTCTAAGAGGCTAAGAATAAGTTTAGCATAGATATATTGTCACTCGCTGAACACTCAGAGAAACAGTTTTGCTCTCCGTCTAGTGATCTGTCTATTTCAGTTCAGCTCAATGGATGCGTAGCATACCTGTATCTGACGTACCGTGAACTCTCACACACACACACACACACGAGAGAGAGTCTTACATACCACGCAGAATCGTCACGCTACATGTAAACAATATTCTTTGTTGTGTTTTCCTGTCAAAACAATGGAGTTAATTTGGAATGATTCAGCTTTTAATAAGAAGCAGAAGATATGCGGTGGTGGGTGGGACTAATGCGCAAACGGCAATCTAATTGGCTGGTGCTAATCTATTACCTTCACTGTTTTGATTTCAGCAAATCAGAGCAACGCTGACAACGTGATTAATATTCATGAACCCAGCAGCTCATCAGTCTTTAGTGTGTTGTATATTGTTATTAATAGTAGAATTAGTAGTAGTAGTATTATCTTATTAATAATTAATATGATCTATTACTATTATATTTTTCTTACAGAAACACTCAATGACCAGCAATATCTTAAGCACCACCACCAGTATGTGTGTGTGTACTGTATAATTATGTATATATAAATACACACACATTAATGTATATATTTAAGAAATATTTGCATTTATATACTGTATATATATTTATATAATTTATATTATATATAAATATTTTATATATAAATATAAAAAACATTTCTTAAATATATATGTGTGTGTATTTATATACACATAATATTGATACACAATACACACACATATATTATGTTAACACCAACTTTTACTGTGGATGCGATTAATCGTGATTAATCGATTTGACATTACTAATATAAATAAAACAGTATATCAGTCTGGCGAGTAAACTAAAAAATGTACTAGCCAATGGCGATTATGTTGCCATGTTGTGCGTAGAGAGTTGAGACCAATCATTTTGTGAAAGTACCCCTATGACTTTAGGTTCGATATCTTTAGGTTCAGAGTTAAAATGCCAATGTGAACGCTAAGCGAACCAGGGCTGGTCCGGATCAAACAAACCAACGAACTAAGGCCAGACGAAATCACTGAAACCGACTCAAAATGATGTATTATACATGCCAGACCAATATGTGGCACTGTAATTCTGGCACAGAGATACACTAATAACGGAGAAGAAGAGTTGGAGCATGCGCAAGATGTGGGGTGATACAAAATGTTTACGTATACAGCTAAACGCGTCTCTATGTGTACGGGGCCTAAAAGTGTGAACACACCCTTAAATGTCCGAATTTAACTAATATCTAATCCTGGCTTAATCTAATCCCTGTCAGGCCTTTATTTACAGCGTATTTTGTAAATAAAGTGGTAAATTGTTTTTTGTGCAAACAAAGCACTTGCGTCACTTAATAAAATTGAGGTTAAACCACTGGAGTCACATGGATTACTTTAATGATGTTTTTAATACCTTTCTGGGGCTTGAAAGTGGTTGCGTAGAGCAGACTGTCAATGGAAGGACAGAATTTCTCAGATTTCATTAAAAAGATCTTCATTTGTGTTCCGAAGATGAATGAAAGTCTTACGGGTTTGGAATGACATGAGGTGAACCAACCCTTTAATTTCAATTGTATTGATTAATAAATCAACATATGTAATTCGATAGCATTAATCAATCGATTGCTATAGTTGATATCGTTATAGATATTCAATTTTCAACATTTTCTTGTTTCTACTAGGCCCAGCGTCCATCCCAGTACTCTACTAGTGGTTACTCATCCCGCTCCGCCATTGATTTCGCCCCAAGAACCAAAATGAGTTACACAGCAGCAGGAGGAGGTGGTGGTGGTGGCGGAGGCGGGGCTTATTATCAGGAAGAGGCCGTGGTCGGCGGTTACCATGGTGGCGGATACAAAGTTGCCGGTGGCCAAGCTCAACTGCAGCAGGTCGGCCCAATGACTCGTTCCTTCAGCCGAATGGGGGCCGACCCGGAGACAGTGTCAATGCATTCCATGCGTGTGGCATCCGTGCCACGCCAGGCTGTTTCTTCTTGGGTCGGACAGGATGACAGCGACGGCGGCAGCCTAGTTTCAGAACGGGATGCTACTTATGTTCAACAGGCTTCCATGCAAAACATGAGCAATGGCTACACTGCCAAAACCTTCCCACGATCGGCCATGTATTCCACCTCGAGAGTGAACGGACTTGAAAGCGGACAGCAGCAGGTCAGTTCCATGACGCTACCGGCCATGAAACGCTCCCTCAGCGGAACGCTCGCCTCGGCCGGTGGAGGCGGCGTGGATCAGGAAGTCTACGTTAGCCGGCAGTCCTTCAAAGGCCCCGCCCACCGCACCATCAGCCGAATCAACAATCGGCAAATGGTTCGCACGTCCAGTGTCGCATCATCTGGCATGTACGGAAGTGCTGGAGGATTCAGCAGCTCTCAAGGCAACCTGGGGCTGGTGCAGCAGGGAAGGCTGTCGCGTGCCGGCTCCGTAAGGAGTATGCATAGTGTCGGGAGAGGGCAGGATGTGTTTGACGGCATGGATTTCACTGGCAGCATGAGCAATCTAAACGGGTAAGAACACGTACCGTAGGTGTGTGAAAATAGAGCAAAACACGTCCCAAACAAGGCAAGGCAAGGCAAGGAAGAAATTATTGAAGTTGCGATGAGAAGCAAATAGCATTTTTTCTTCCATATTGCGACGAACATCTGAGTAAAATGGCTTATGTAGAGTGAGACTTCCATCCTTCAGTTGTTGATTGGATGGAGGCAGGTTTGAATGCAAGCTTGCAGTCAATCGAAAGAAAGAGGTGGAGATAGGCGGACTAAATGATTGGAGAAGTCTGGTATACGTCACCAGAAAGAAGTCTGTCGATTCACCATCGATTCATGTTACGTCATTTTGTTTCAAAATTGCAGTATTTAAAAATCGAAACATATATATCTATGGATAAATCATTCACAATAAGATCAATAACATGCATTTAGAAAATGGATAAGGTGAATTTGTTTTTCACGCCGAATTTAAGGGTTGTTGTTAGGCACAAAGCAAAGCAGAGTTTCGTTTTTTACAGTTGCTGAGCTCCGCCAAAACTTGCCGAATTGAAGGTAGAATAATGTTGAATGGTTTTATTGTTTCCCACCCAGGTTTTACATAAGGCTCATAAAGTTTTCATGCTAACACCCGACTTCATTATGGACAATCTTATCTTTTGGTTTGCGTCCATAAAGTTAATGATTGCGAGAACCTAATCGAATTAAAAACTCAAGTATTTAATTTACTGGGTTATTCAAAAAAAGTCTAACCTAGGATGTCTGATATCAAAACATTAGGAAATCATCTTGCTTAAATTATTAAAGTATTCTAAAAATGTAAGCAAAAGCAGTATGCTAGCACCATTAGCGTAAACCCACTTAGAAGTAGGCCTAATTGCTTAAAATGCACAAATAACATGTCTAACCACAAATTACATGTCTTACCAAACACTTCCTTATTATTGTCGGTCAAAAATTCCCTGAATTATGTACCATAGCTATTTGAGCCACACAAACACTGCATATTACTGTTTGCAAATTAGCCTGTTAGCCATTCTCGTTAAAATACTTAGCATGGTGTGCAAGTATGGCTAACTGTGATTATCCACAGTGAGTGCAGCTGACCTTTGAAGCAAGAAATGATTCATACTTTGCTTTAATAGGCTGTCAATACACCCACACTTAGCTTATCTGTCCTTGTTGCGCTAACAGTATGTGTGTATGTGTGTTTGATGTTGCCGAGCCCCGCCTTTATGTCGGTAAAAAGTGAAGAGCGAGTCTGTTGTGCAGGCACACCCAAACCAGTCCAGCCACCTCACACTTCACACACCCTGGGAAAAAAAAACACTTCCTAGCACTCCGGCGACATGCACCAGCACACACAAACACACATGGAGGAATGTCTGTTAGGCAGAATTTATTTTCAAATAATGCTGACTCTTAAAATGGAAGTGGTACTAGTTAAGAAGCTAAGATAAGCTAGTTTGTCAATTACTTGACAACGGAACAGCCTTTTTCGTCAAGCTCCACTCTATAGGCTCGAATCGAATTGAATAGTGTTTACTTTAACAATATTTGGAAACATTGAGAAGAGTGTTGACCAGAAATTTCCTACATAAGTTCCAGAGCTTATTGCTAAAGTGCTAACTGCTAGCTAGCTAACAAAAATATGTTCTAAGAAGTCCCATGAAGTTTTTTTAAATGAAAACATTTCTTGGTTATGCGAACATTAATGGAACATTTCATTTTATCATTATTCAAAAATTATGAGAACGTTTGAATGTTTCCAATGAAAACATTGAAAATATGAACGATGTATAAAAACCAGATAACTTTGAACAAACATTCTATTAACATTACTGGAAGGTTTGTTCATAACTTTGAGAGAACCTTGGCAGAACGTTAGCCAAACCTTCCATGTCAGGGGGATTTTGAAAGTCCTTGAAAAAAAACCAAGCAATATCACCATCTTTACAGGACAACTTTACTAAATAAATGTTCTTTTTTTTTGTATAGACTCAACAGCTTGGACATGCCTACTGCCATTAACTATCTTAATCAGTCCGATTATGAACTTCAGATGTTGGGAGCTGCCTACATTCAACATGAGTGTTACCATAACAAGGAAGCAAAGAAACAGGTATGCAATTGCTTTTCATCTGAAGCTGAAATGTGTAAAAGTGTGTTTTCGATTTGAGTTGAACGTCTGTGTGTCTTTCAGGTGAACCAGCTGAAGGGAATTCCTCGCCTGGTGCAGCTGTTCAACTGTGAAAATCAGGAGGTGCAACGCTACGCCACCGGTGCCACCAGGAACCTCATCTATGAGGACATGGAGAACAAAGTGGCCCTTATTGAAGCCGGCGGGATCCCCAAGCTCATCGAGGCCCTAAAAGAACCAGACGATGAACTCCGCAAGAACATCACAGGTGGGCATTTCAGTCATGTTTCTCTAGTTTAGAATTTAAATCAGGAACGGTGAGAGAACATTGAGTTTGGTACGTTTTTCGTCTTCAAACCAAACTTGGGTCTCCAGCTGACAAAAAGTTAAATCCCGTCTGGCTAGCACGCTTCACGTTAAGTCAGTAGGTTAAGTCAGTGGCTGTTCCAATGCATTCGACCACATGAGCGTTTACACTACGAAAGCAATCCAGTCAAATGTGTTTTCGATTAACTCTGGAAATGGTCGAAAGTGGACAGGCTCAGAACTTTTTAGACCTCATTTAGCCGTCCACTTGAGATCCGATCGACCTTAATACCGGGTGTAAACAGGGCCTATGACGCAAAAATTTTCACCTGCACCTTTTAAAGTGAATTTGATTTCTTGGGCTGCATAACAAAGCTTTCACACAAGAAGCCTAAAGGTGCGGTCACATTTACCGTTGTTCGACAAGTTTTGTGGCCAAAATCCAGTCATTTCAATAAGAATCCAAGAGATCAGGAATTTGGCTTAAGGACAAAAGATTTCACCATGCGGATTTCTCAATGGGTTCAAGTTGATCACGTGGATTGATCTCAGTCTATCAGCCTTTTGGTTAAATTCTCGCTATTAACTAGTTGTGTATTAACATGCATATTACTAGGATATTGGCTGTTTATTAATACTTATGGTCCCAGTTTATATTAGATGGCCTTCTATGTACTTACATCAAATAATAAGTACAATGTATTTATTGTGTTCATGTTGTTTGTAAAAAACTTTTGCTGATATTGAGGTGGGATATGGGTAAGTTTAGGGACAGGTGTGGTGGTATGGGTAAGTTTAAGGGTAAAGTTAGGGACAGGTGTGCTGGTATGTGTAAGTTTAAGGGTAAAGTTAGGGACAGGTGTGGTGGTATGTGTAAGTTTAAGGGTAAAGTTAGGGACAGGTGTGGTGGTATGTGTAAGTTTAAGGGTAAAGTTAGGGACAGGTGTGGTGATATGGGTAAGTTTAAGGGTAAAGTTAGGGACAGGTGTGCTGGTATGTGTAAGTTTAAGGGTAAAGTTAGGGACAGGTGTGGTGGTATGGGTAAGTTTAAGGGTAAAGTTAGGGACAGGTGTGCTGGTATGTGTAAGTTTAAGGGTAAAGTTAGGGACAGGTGTGGTGATATGGGTAAGTTTAAGGGTAAAGTTAGGGACAGGTGTGGTGGTATGGGTAAGTTTAAGGTAACGTTAGGGACGGGTGTGGTGGTATGGGTAAGTTTAAGGGTAAAGTTAGGGACAGGTGTGGTGGTATGGGTAAGTTTAAGGTAACGTTAGGGACGGGTGTGGTGGTATGGGTAAGTTAAAGGGTAAAGTTAGGGATGGGTGTGCTGGTATGGGTAAGTTTAGGGACAGGTGTGATGGTTTGGGTAAGTTTAAGGTAATGTTAGGGACGGGTGTGGTGGTATGGGTAAGTTTAATGGTAAAGTTAGGGATGGGTGTGCTGGTATGTGTAAGTTAAGGGACAGGTGTGATGGTATGGGTAAGTTTAAGGGTAAAGTTAGGGACTGGTGTGGTGGTATGGGTAAGTTTAAGGGTAAAGTTAGGGACAGTTGTGCTGGTATGGGTAAGTTTAGGGACAGGTGTGGTGGTATGGTAAGTTTAAGGGTAAGTTTAGGGACAGGTGTGGTGGTATGGGTAAGTTTAGGGACAGGTGTGGTGGTATGGGTAAGTTTAGGGACAGGGGTGGTGGTATGGGTAAGTTTAGGGACAGGTGTGGTGGTATGGGTAAGTTTATGGACAGGTGTGGTGGTATGGTAAGTTTAAGGGTAAGTTTAGGGACAGGTGTGGTGGTATGGGTAAGTTTAGGGACAGGTGTGGTGGTATGGGTAAGTTTAGGGACAGGTGTGGTGGTATGGGTAAGTTTAGGGACAGGGGTGGTGGTATGGGTAAGTTTAGGGACAGGTGTGGTGGTATGGTAAGTTTAAGGGTAAGTTAAGGGTAAGTTTATGGACAGGTGTGGTGGTATGGTAAGTTTAAGGGTAAGTTTAGGGACAGGTGTGGTGGTATGGGTAAGTTTAGGGACAGGGGTGGTGGTATGGGTAAGTTTAGGGACAGGTGTGGTGGTATGGGTAAGTTTAGGGACAGGTGTGGTGGTATGGGTAAGTTTAGGGACAGGTGTGGTGGTATGGTAAGTTTAAGGGTAAGTTTAGGGACAGGTGTGGTGGTATGGGTAAGTTTAGGGACAGGTGTGGTGGTATGGGTAAGTTTAGGGACAGGTGTGGTGGTATGGGTAAGTTTAGGGACAGGGGTGGTGGTATGGGTAAGTTTAGGGACAGGTGTGGTGGTATGGTAAGTTTAAGGGTAAGTTTAGGGACAGGTGTGGTGGTATGGTAAGTTTAAGGGTAAGTTTAGGGACAGGTGTGGTGGTATGGGTAAGTTTAGGGACAGGGGTGGTGGTATGGGTAAGTTTAGGGACAGGGGTGGTGGTATGGGTAAGTTTAGGGACAGGGGTGGTGGTATGGGTAAGTTTAGGGACAGGTGTGGTGGTATGGGTAAGTTTAGGGACAGGTGTGGTGGTATGGGTAAGTTTAGGGACAGGGGTGGTGGTATGGGTAAGTATAGGGACTGGTGTGGTGGTATGGTAAGTTTAAGGGTAAGTTTAGGGACAGGTGTGGTGGTATGGTAAGTTTAAGGGTAAGTTTATGGACAGGTGTGGTGGTATGGGTAAGTTTAGGGACAGGTGTGGTGGTATGGGTAAGTTTAGGGACAGGTGTGGTGGTATGGGTAAGTTTAGGGACAGGGGTGGTGGTATGGGTAAGTTTAGGGACAGGGGTGGTGGTATGGGTAAGTTTAGGGACAGGTGTGGTGGTATGGGTAAGTTTAGGGACAGGGGTGGTGGTATGGGTAAGTTTAGGGACAGGTGTGGTGGTATGGGTAAGTTTAGGGACAGGCGTGGTGGTATGGGTAAGTTTAGGGACAGGTGTGGTGGTATGGTAAGTTTAAGGGTAAGTTTAGGGACAGGTGTGGTGGTATGGGTAAGTTTAGGGACAGGTGTGGTGGTATGGGTAAGTTTAGGGACAGGTGTGGTGGTATGGTAAGTTTAAGGGTAAGTTTAGGGACAGGTGTGGTGGTATGGTAAGTTTAAGGGTAAGTTTAGGGACAGGTGTGGTGGTATGGGTAAGTTTAGGGACAGGGGTGGTGGTATGGGTAAGTTTAGGGACAGGGGTGGTGGTATGGGTAAGTTTAGGGACAGGTGTGGTGGTATGGGTAAGTTTAGGGACAGGTGTGGTGGTATGGGTAAGTTTAGGGACAGGGGTGGTGGTATGGGTAAGTTTAGGGACAGGGGTGGTGGTATGGGTAAGTTTAGGGACAGGTGTGGTGGTATGGGTAAGTTTAGGGACAGGGGTGGTGGTATGGGTAAGTTTAGGGACAGGGGTGGTGGTATGGGTAAGTTTAAGGGTAAAGTTACATTTACATTTATGCATTTAGCAGACGCTTTTATCCAAAGCGACTTACAACTGAGGAGTACAGGAAGCGATCCGTCATGAGGAGGCAGCGAAACACAGAAAGTGTGTGAAGTACTAAGTTTTGGACATTGCACAGAGCATCATACACTAGGGCAGGGAAGAAGTAGAGGAGAATAGAAGGAAAATTCATTTTTGATCTGGATTTCACCCAAGAAAATGAACAAAACAACTGTAAATCTGGCCACATCTTAAGGCTGCATGATAATAATGAACCTCATTATTGACTGATTTGGAACGCTCTACGTAAGAAGCAACTTGTGTGCCACAGATTATAGATTCACTGTTGATTCCAGTGAAGTTTGATATTAGCATGTTGCTAAGCTAACAACTCAATATTCTAATTAGAATAAATTGCACGACTCTGTAACTGTTTAATTGATAATTAGTAGTACAAGTATATTTATAATCAACATCTTTCCGCCATTTTGGATTTTCAATGCAATTAATACTAAGATTGCCAAAGATACAGATGATTTTGCTCTTTGTAGTTTTATAGTATGTCTAAAAATTGTGGGAAATATAGATAAAACTCCTTTTTAAGCATTCATCTTTCACTTAAAGACTTTTTCATTCATAAGGTTCACCATCCTTTTACGTCATTAAATGACTTGATGTACGAACAGGTTTTAAAGTCTAGATGTGTGTGTATATGTATCCGCATGCGCTCCGTAGGGCGTTGACCGATCTCACAGTATTGCATCAAGCTGCATTAATTATTGCTCAACGTTGTCTCAACATGTGCAGTGGAATGAGCGGACTCCTGTAGCGAAAGTTTCTGAGTCAGGTTTATGTCAGTGCTTACGGCTCTGAGCATGTCTGGATATGCAGGATCGTCAATACACATGCATCTATGAAAACACCACTACTAAACATGGGGGCTGGTTTCTGATGCCTTTCCCCGTTTTTTCCCCTTTGTTTGTTTCCTTATCAAATACTTATCTATTTCCCATGCCACTTTCCCATGCTCTTTTCCTCATTCTCTTTATCTGTCTCCCTCCTGCTCTCACTCCCTGTAGGCATCCTGTGGAATCTGTCTTCTAAGGATAACCTGAAAGAAAGGTTGGCACGAGACACTCTTCCCGAATTGACGGAAAAGATTCTGATTCCCCTCTCTGGCTCTGGGGAAAAGGAAATCATTGAGCTGAGCGCCTCTGAGTCCGACATCTTCTTCAACACCACTGGCTGTCTCAGGTACACACACACACACACACACACACACAGACACAGACACACTTTTTTGACTTCCCCTTTACTTCTTCCTGTTCCTATAGGAACTTTATTAAACATGCAAATCCCCCCTAGGCACATCACTGCTAGGAAACCTGAGAACAAAAACACTTAAGAGTCATGTTTCAATCCAAAACTCAACCCAAAATGAAATTATATTTTAGGAAATTATTTTAGGACTAGTATTTTAGAACATTATTAATAAAAAAAGACTTTTATTTAGAAAATTATAGAAAATTAAGCCTATTTTTTGGACTGTTTTTTTTTTTTAATTATTGAAAATTAAGCCTGTATTTAGGACTGTTATTTTTAGAATAAATATAAAATAAATTCTATTATATTGTGAAAATTATAGAAAATTAAGCTTATTTTTACAGTAGGACTTTATTTTTAAAAAGAAAAAAAAATATTTTTTAAAAGAAATTATATTTTAGAACTATATTTTAGAAAATGTATTTAATTTTTAGCATGTACTATATAGTTACGGTTAGCTAATTATGCATAATTTACTGTTATTACAATAGCAAGGACATGTAGTAACGTGTAACCACGTCACCTTAAAATAAAGTGTTAATGTTTTTTTAGTTTTTTTTTAAATTATAGAAAATAAAGCTGATTTTTAGGACTGTTATTTGAAGAAAAAAAGCCTATTTTAACCACTGTTATTTTTAGGACTATTTATTTTGCATTTTCATGACAGTTAATCAAATAATTTGTTTGTATTTTTGAAAATCTACTTCAGTTGAGACAACGTAATGAGACTCACCACTGAGAATAATGGTGATTGCAAATAAATGTATTTAAAAAATGAAATATATATGTGGCAAGCAGGGTGGGGCCGAGAGCCGTGGGAATGGAGTGAGAATATGTAACATCTTGTTTTCATCTTGGAGATCCGGCCTTTAAAATAAGCTTCTGCTCCCTTGTACAGGAACTTGAGCTCAGTGAACGAGAAGACCAGACAACAGATGAGAGGGACCAAGGGCCTTATAGATGCTTTGGTTGGCTATATTTACAAATGCTTGCCGGACACTAAAGTGGAGGAGAAGGTACTTGTGTAACACACCCTTTACTTTCTGCCTCTGCTGTTGACTCTGCTTGCAAATTGAGTGTTTATATGGCCATTCATGTGTGTGTTCCTATTTCAGGGTGTGGAGAACGCGGTGTGTGTATTGAGGAATCTGTCCTTTCAGCTGTACAGTGAGATTCCCCCCTCGGCACAGTTACGATTGGATGGTCCAAGCCGAGCTGAGGGCTCTTCAAAAGGAGAAGCTATCGGCTGCTTCACCCCTAATAGCAAGAAGGCCAAAGACGTAAGGAGAAGCTGCTTTCAAATTCGTATTTCAATATACTAATTTCATTCTCAAATAATAGCTTAATCTCATGTTTCATTTTTACTTCCAGAGACAAAACCAGGACCTCACCACATTTAAAGAAGTGTCGCGGGAGCCCAAAGACATCGAGTGGCTCTGGCACCCTAAGATAGTGGAGTTGTACAATCAGGTGCTGCAGCGCTGTGACATCAACTCCACCACACGAGAGGCCGCGGCCGGAGCCCTGCAGAACATCACTGCCGGAGATAAGAGGGTAAAACATTTACATTAGAAACTTAGCCTTAGCACCTACCCAAAACATCTGAGCCTAGCAACTAGGGGTGTAACGGTTACAATTACTCCCGGTTCGGTTTGTATCACAGTTTTAGGCTCACAGTTTTAGTACGGTTCGGCATGTGCTATGTTCAGGGGGAAAAAAGGACTACTGTCAAATAAAAATAAGAACAAATAATCAAACTACAAGGAATAGCACACATAAATACAATAGAGCAAATATACAAATAAAATAAACAGTGCTTTCCATGTATCTAACAGTAGTTTGCAGGTACATACATTTAATAAAGTATTCAAATGTAAAATAACACTTCATATAATCTTTACTGTATTAATTAAATAGAGATGAACTCTTCTTAAAGTAGAAAAAAAACTATTCATTCTAGAGCAGTGAGTGATTTCCTAGTCTTTTGTTGTTTGATTAACATTAAAAACACAGACAGCAGGAATATTAGGCTACTGTCACTTTAAGATCCAGTACACCGATACTGTTACACATGCATTGGCTCTCTCGGCCGTTTAAGTTCACTTAAGACATAAGACCGGTTTTACAGACAAGGCTTGGATTAAGCCAAGATTAGTTCAATTTAGGACATTTAAGTAGCTTTTATAAATGTACCCTAGAAAAAAAACATTCACATCTTGAGACAAAACCATGGCATTGACATCTTTTTTTAAGATATCTCAGTGCAAGTTGCTTTCAGTTAAAACAGCTCAAACAAGCATTTTAGATTTTTTTAGTCTGGGACTAAGCTTTGTCTGTGGAACCGGCCGATAACCTACTATGTTTCATTTAAAAAACGGGCATGTTGACATGATTTTGTGTGAATTTGTCCGTTCAAGCACAAGAAGACTTAAAAGCGAACTCAATTTAGTATTCATGTGTTGTTGTGAGACGTGTGCACGCTTCGGATGAATGTGCACATTTTTGCGCCTTCTTGCGCTTGAACGTTTAAATTTGCAAGGGTTAAAAACACGCAGAAATTATCAACTTTTGTGACGATGCAGCACTGGCCCGATCGGGACAGTGACAGGTCCGTCAACTGTGTCTTTCACGCTGACCCCAGGCAAAGTCCTTTTCAAGGAAAGTCTGCTCACTCGACTACCAGCTATTTCGGTCATCCAAGACCAAGTCCTATCTATTTGAATGGGGGAATCCTGAAATGTCAAAAACTGCTTGCCGAACTCACAATGAAGTAACATATTTCTGATTAGCAATAAAATCTGACATGAACTGTCCCATAAATGTTGTTTCTTATGCTCAAATATCATTAAAAAAGCTTATTTTTCAGGACAGACCAGCCAATGCGCATGTGCAGTCCTAAGCGCGAGTCTCAGGTTTCTATGGGAACCAGCTGCGCAATGACTTCACCAATCAGTGATTGGCTCTTTTACTTTAGAAGACGGGACGTATTCCATCACATTGCGTGTTGCAGTTTCTCCCATTCATAAGTCACAGGAGTGAACCGTCTTTCTAAATCTATAGTCTTTGCCCCAGTCCATCATGCAGTCCTTATTGTTGATTCCTGCCCAGAACTTTCGTCATTGTTTTGTGCCTGTACGAATTAGCATTGAGTGTCTGTTTTAGCACAGAAGTCAAATTGTTCTGTTTCGCGCTTTCAACATCACGGTGATGACGGTGTAAATGACTGGTCATATTAGAGCATACAGCACTCCCATCGAATACAAAGAGTGACTGTTTTGTCCACTTTTTTTTTTTTACCATCGCTGTAATGTATTCGGAAGCCAGATTGTTCCCAGACAGGAGATGTGATGCAGGCAGTAGCTCGCCTCCTTCACTTGCCATGCTAAACTGCGACACACCAACACGTGAGGAACTGTGATGTCAGCTACAGATTTACATACTAACAGTTGATAGGACGGCTACTCTCACGCGAAGTGCATGCAGAGCGTATCCATCGACAGAAACATAGGTTAGCAGTCTGCCATGAACGTTGATTTTTTTTGTCTTCAACAAACTGTTATAGATGCCTTGTCAGATTAACCACGGTGCAATTGCAACCCCTACTAGCAACCTCTCTAAAAACCCTATCAACACTACAACAACCGCTCAGAAAACCCAGAACAGCCTAGCTAGCTAGCCTAACTAGTACTTACACATTAGAAACGGTCTAGCAACCATCTATGACAAATTCATTTCAACGATTAAACTTCTCTTTTTCTTTTTTATATCTCAGTGGGCATCCATCTTGAGTCGTGTGGCGTTAGAGCAGATTAGGATGTTGCCTGTCATTCTGGATCTCTTGAGGACCGACAGCAATCAAGAGCTCCGTTCTCTGACCGGCTTCCTCAGAAACCTCACTCGTCATGCCAAGGACAAGAACGACATGGGTGAGGCTTCCCTCTCTAGCCTCAAAACCGGAGTCAGTCGCACCTCTGTAGCGTTAGAGAAGCTCATTGCTCAATTTCTTTCACTGCAGCTACTAAGGTGGTAAATCCCCTGCTCCTCAAACTGCCGTCCGACGGCAACCAGAAGGATCCGTCAGTTGACGTGGTGGTGAACATCTGTGGAGCCCTCAACAATCTGGTGACCAGCAGCATGGTGGCTGCACGGGACATCTCCTTCTTCGAAGGCCTGCCCAAACTGGTGGGCATCAAGACCATCCATGACAGCAGGTAAAGCTAAAAGTCATCCAACTATACAACATACATCTCAAAATGATGTTACTTCCATACTAATGTTGCAATTTCAATATTTTTACCCAGTCCTGCCAAACTGAAAGCTGCCAAAGCAGCGGCGACAGTGCTAACCAACATGTTCCAGTACAAGAAACTACACAAAGACTACAAAAGCGTAAGTGCTATGATCATATAAATTATACACTCACACATGAGACACACATATTCTACATGGAGCGGGTCGTCCCCTCATGGTGCTTGACATTTTGAGCTCACACAACCAGCTGAATACAAATCACTTCTCTATTATCAGACGTTTTTAGTCTTATGCAAGAAATACACCTGTAAATAGAGTGTAATGGTTGGTTCCTGAAGTAAAAACTCCATTCATATTCTCCATAAGGAAATTGATGTTGAGCGATAACTTATAAACCTTTAAAGGCAGCCCTACTGTGAGCTACGAGGTTGTTAATTCATGGTTTCAGCGTATTTTTTTAAAATAATGGTGTTTAGCAGTGGAATTCCTAGTGGAAAACTACATTACCCATGATGCTGAACAGAAAATTACACCTATCAGAGAGTCGAAAAAAGCATCATCTTTAGCTCCGCCGCGAGTCGATCTCCCTACACTCTCAAAATACTTAAATGTTTGCATATGTATGCATATTTTGCAATAAACTTAAAATATATAGGTTTTATTCATATAATCAATTTTCAAAATTGTGTATTTTATATTTATCCATTGTTTTTAATTCGATTATGCTGGTTGCAATGCTTCGTGGGATTGTAGTTCTTTCCCTCACTAAAGCCGTTAAATACACAGTCTTGTGTCTTTTTGTCTGATTTTCAAAAAATACTTCTGGAACCAGCGCCACTAAAAAATAGGTGGGCACTGTTGCAATTTAGTATTTCTAAAATGGTATTGTGAAAAAAAAAATTTGTTTGCATGATTCATCCACACCAGTAGTTGTCAGTATAAAGTCCAAGATCACCGTTGTATGTTCAAGTTAAACACTAAATATTAAACTTTAGTGCATAACTGTTCCCACACAGTACTTCATGAATGACCTCAAATTATGTGGTTTGTCAAGTCATGCACTTTTTCTACGATTTTTGAAAATCCCATATATTTACACTGAAAGAGCAACTTGACTACATATCTACAGACCAGAATGTAATAGAGACTTGGTGGTGGACTCTTTTTTACATGGGACAGTCAGAAATAACCTAGCAACCACAGGGCAAAACTTTTGCAACCACCCCATAACACCTTAGCATCATGGAGGCGACTTTTATAAGGCAAGCACTACTCACATTTACTTAATACATTGTAAAAGTATTTTTTTTCAATACTTTAGTAGTGCTTGGACAATTTTGTTTAAAAATCAACACATTAGACATGGAGCGGGTCGCCCCCTCATGGTGGCCTCTAGGCGGCTTGGTCACAGAGTTATAGCCGTTCAAATTTCAGAGCCTATGGAGGATGTGAAAATTACTCCAAAAATCCAAACTGCGTCTGACCTCCACCCCCTCTGCCGCTCTCAGCCAAGCTGGGTAAGGCTCACCCTCCCCAGCCACACTCAGATTCGGCCGCCACCCTGGAGGTCGACCTGAGTGGGCTTGGCTCTGGAGTCAAGCTCGTGGAACTTTGACCGGGCATAACTCCAAAGCCAAGCCGAGTTGGGGCTCCATACTCCAGGTGTGTGGGGGTCCAACAGGTACCTCCCCATGCCCGGAGTATGGAGGTCCAACACGGCTTGGCTCCAGAGATAGTCAAAACTGGACAGGAAGTGGCCTTATCTCAGAACCGGAATGTCCCTGGAGCTGGGGACAGATTATAAGGGACCTCTCCACGCCCGGAGTATGAACCCATGAACTTCATCTCCAGAGCTGCTCTGAGAGTCACTTCATGAGCACTTTGCCGATTTCTACCGTAAAACTATCATCATATCATAAACACACAAACTCAAAGGTCTTCATGGCAACTTGTCAAAATCTGTTTAACTTGAAGAAATTGTGACAGAAATATATTACTGTTGTACAGTATAATTTACCTACGTCTTAATGTAGCAATAATACTAACACTAATAATAATAAATTATTATTAAAACTAATTTTTTCTAAGGAATAATCACAATTCTTCCTTGTTTTAATTTGAACAGCAAAGCTCTGTTGTACAGCACTTTGTTTGACAGAAAAACTTTTAATTTCATATGATTAAAAGATAAATTTAAAATGTTTATGCCTTAATTTGATTGCCAGAAATTCACTCTCTAACAGAAATTTCTGGGGAGGGAAATTCATAGAAGAAAAAAAAGAAAAAAAGTTTTGTTGTTTGTATGAATTCAATTAATAAGACGTACTTTTTGATTATTAAAATTTAATCAAACCATTAAAATGGAGTCCAGAAAACTTAAAACAGAAAAAAAACTGAATTTAGTAAAAAATAAAACTGAATTTGAGGGGAAAAAAAGAATAACACGTATTTCATAGGGCCCAAAAATGTAATTTTTGTTCAACTTTGTCATTGTAGAAGTTTCATGATTTCAATTAATTACACATGCTTTTTGATGACTAAAAATGTAATTTAATCATTTAAATGGAGTCCAAAAATTTCAAACGAAGGGAAAAAAAACTGAATCCAGAAAAATTTAAATGTAAAAAACGTTCTTTCGTTGTTTTCAGTCAGCTTAGAAAGACCCACCCTCAGAATGTGTCTGTTTCTGTTTGTGTTTTGTGCGTTACGATCTAGTAGTCACAGTTACTGTCATTCCGCCCTGCCCTCTAGTCATTTCCCAGTTATTTGAAGACACTGTGAATGTATGTCTGTTGCTTTTCAAACAAACGCAACGAACACATATCGTACTGAATAATCAAAAACAAAACAGCCCGCTTATTTATACAGTCATATTGGAGTTGTTTTTTTTCCAAAACACACAAACACACTCGGTAGATATGGGAGGTAGATGTTCAGACACACCCTGCGATGTGGATTTCAGGTGATTTCCTTGTGAGCATGTCCAAACACACCATAGAACGCCACGGCTGCGAAAAAAAAAAAAAACCCGAAACATGTTCTTTCTTCAAACTTCAATTCTGGGATGGTAGCCAGAGTTGCTCCCTGGTACAACTATGTGCCTGTTAAGATTCAGAGCGTCCCTCACTCCTGTGGTGTTTTCTGCTTGTGTTTTACAGAAAGGATACCAGAAAGAAGACTTTTCAGAGATTCTTTTCGTCTGAACCAACCCCATTGTGAAATAGGAAGATATTTAATAAGGACAATGGATAAAGAAAATACAAAATACTGCCGGAACACCTGCAACACTGTATTTTGAAACATGAAAATGTGGATTACACACACATTTAGCCTTTTTCCCCCCCAAAAAAAATCCTCAGGGATTTATTGCAATATTTGTCTTTTTTTTTACTGGCTGTTGCCTGTATTTTTATTTTTATTATAGGTCCACAGACTATCCATGATATAATAATTATATCCTGGAATTGAATCACTCTTTTTAAAATAGTTGCATTACATTTTTCTAGAAAAATATATGTATTGGAAAATTGGAATTGTAAGATTATAGATTATATGAAAAGACTGTCATATGTTTTATAATACACATAAATATTGTTAATCAGCTTGTTTGTCATAATAGAGTTGCTCATTTCTTACTAGGCTAATTCAATTCTAGTGGGTTTTCTTCTTTTTTTGGTGCTTTTGTGTGTACAGAAATTGTGTATCATTATTTCCTGTACAAATTATAGAAAGTTTAAAAATAACTATATGAGGACACATCTGAATGTTTGAATGGAAATGTTGCATTTAAACAGATTGAGTAATGGCTGATGCCGCAGGGATCAGAGATTAGTTTTCAAAAAGATCTCTAAAATATGCCAAATAAATCATTTCTGTTCACTCACAAATGTTCTTATTTTTCGCAGTTGTATGTGGTGCAATATGTGCATTATGTTTGACAGTAAGCAACTTTACTCACATGTAGTGTTATTTTTTTTTTGTATAAACTTTTTTATTATGGTTGCCAAATATTGAATGTTTGGTTTGGGTTGCTATATTTTCAATTTCTATTTAATCTGGTGCATATGCAGTGCAGTCAAATAGACTGTTGTGAGTGATTTGCAATCTTTAAATATCTGAAACTTGCTTTTATTGGATCAAGAGTTGATCCTGCAGAGGTCTTGGACTTTCTGACCTTTAAGAATGCAAGGAAGGTTCTCTTTCCAAAGCTTTTGTTGATTGAATGTCTAGTATATTTTATAATTCAGCATAAATTTCCTTGTTAAATGCATGTGCGCGAGTGTCATAGATCTATGTTGATGTAAAAACACAATAAAAAGGAAATAAAGTGAGTTTGTGGGGGTTTTTTTGTAAACCTAATTTTGATGAAATTCTGTATTAGAATCTCTTAATCCTCTGGTGCTCTTGGGTTTTGATCAAAAAGTATTTATTATTATTATTTGTTTTATTTCAATGGAATGGTATAACTTGTATTACACAGTCAAAAATGACTGCCATAGAAATGAATGGGAAATAAAAATAAATATAGCTGCAAGCAGCAATAATCAGGGTTCAAGCGTTTGTGTAAACATTTTACTTATTTTATTTAGCAAGAATGTAACCACTTAGTTCATAGATGGAAAAGACAATTTAGAGCCAATACAGGCAATTTACTGAGGAAAAATTTGTTTTTTAAAGGTTTTTTGACAGTTATAGCACCACCTCTTGCCCGATCTCCACCAGAGTGTGCCCATACATGTGTGTCAAATTTGGTGTAGGCCTAAATATCTCATTTCGTTTAGAAGTTATAGACACTTATATGTATGGGAGCATAAAAATGACCCATGGGCCACTCCCTATCAAAATTTTGACATTTAGGCATTATTGTTTGGCTATCGACCTATGTTTTTCGAAGCGTTGGCTCGAAACTTCTCAGGTTCATTCAGGGCGTTGTGCCGATGTCGCCTGCAGAGTTTCGTTCCGATCGGCCTCTGTTAACCTTGTCTAATAAAAGCTCAAATTTCATTGGTTGATGGCGGACATGTTTTTTGAGATATGCCAATGCCCTCATAGACAGACATTGCACCCTGGACAAAAACACTGCATGCCAATGTTCAAGTCAATCGGACTAACGGTTGGGTGGTTATAGCCATTATCATGTTTTTTTCCTGTTATAGCGCCACCAAGTGGCCAGTCGCTGTGTCCGTTTTCACGCGACCACAAAATGAGCTCTTACATGGGCGTGCTGAGTTTGATGAAAATATCTCATTCCGTTCAGGAGTTAAAGCCAATTTAGTAAAAGTGTCTCCTCCCACTTTGAACGTTTTGGTGGGCCTTGAACCGAAATTTCGACTTTTTTTGATAACTATTGACAATCAGACTCCAGAAAATCTTGCTGCACTGGTTTGGTTCCAATCGGGCTTATAACTTTTAAGTTTTAACCATCTTGAGCCAAGGATTCCACGATATAAGACACTTGAGTCTACGCCTAACGGTGTTTTTGACCGCTATGTACTTTTGACCATTGTAGCGCCCCCGTCAGGCCGATCGCGGCGAGCCTTGATGACGTTGTAGGCGGTGTACGTGCTTGAACCCCTAATTACAGAGAATTTTTGGGGGGTACAATCTATAAATCAGCACACAGTAGCCTAATTAAGGGGTTCATTGAAAATTAAAATACTAATAATCATTTGTATTGTAAAAATTGGAAATAAATAGATCCTAATTATTGCATAAATATTATTCAGTATCACAAAATTCCCTCAAAAGACAAAATATTTCATAAAAAAAATTATTGAACAAAAACAATATTGACTTTTAAATAAGTAGCACCACAGAGTTAAAGAGACAGTGCACTAAAAATATATTCTAATTTGCATTTATGTAAAAACACCTTTACGTTTCGTAACCGGAATTCTAATTCCTGCTGATTTCAGCCCAGTTTATGTTTCTCACAAGTCAGCAAAAATGGTTAAAAATGTCTTGTATCCCACCCCGCCTTTTTCTTTTGCACGTTGCGTCTGTTTCTTGCTCTTTTCTGTCCGCTTCTAATGTCGACCCACCCTTATTTACATACTTTCTTTCTGCTTCGACATGACAATCATCTGCCACACCCTACAGCAAACTCGATGACTTCCTCAAGAGCCGCCACATTTAGGCAACAACATATCTAAATCACAGATTGCCCAATAATATCTGAATATCTGACAGTGATTATATGCATTGATGACATTTGAATCATAACAAAGCCTTTCTTAGTGTTGCAAGTTCAACAATTTATGAATTTTGACCTCAACGACAAGCAGCTCTGGGCGATGACTAGGGCAGATATGTAAATTGCAAATTGCAGGGTATAAAACATTCCCTGTTTATGTCACACCCTCAGTGTCACAGACTGTTCTTTGCTGGTGTTGACTGATGGCAGTTTTTGAAGAAAAAGTGCAGTGATGATGTCATTAATCTTCAATTCAGAACATAACGAGATAGCAGTTATACTAACCACAGCAACTGTGCATGATTCAGTGTCACGGCAGGTCAGGATGGGGGTTTATCAACGCACATTTCCCTGTCCTTTTTGCTAATACATTAGTGGAACTAAATGATGATGATCTATAGGTTGTGTTAGTTTAAACATTATGGTTTTAGGCTGCTAACGCAGAAGTCACATGTTAATATGGCTGATGTTACTATGCTGCCCTCTACTGGTAGAATATAATCCATAAACACTCTCTGCTGGGCAGAGCCGGCCCTAGACCTTTGGGGGCCCTAAGCAAAATTTGGTTGGAGGCCCCTTTGACCGTTTTTAAGTAAGGCCTAAAGAAAAGCAATGACTACCTTATAACTATACTGTACATATTATATCTACTATGTTTTTATTTTATTTTTTAGTCTATTAAATTATGTTTTAATTATTCTATGTATACTGTATGCTAATTTTCTTTTTTACGCTGCTGGTCCTGAGTACGTATTTCGTTCTTATGTGGCAACATGTACAGAATGACAATAAAAGACCTTGAGTTCTTGAGTTGAGTTCCATGTTTGATGTCTAACAGTAAAATTATGATACCACTGAGCTGAATGGCAGTGCAGTGCAATGAACACACTGCTGAACTTGCTGAATAAAAAGACTGATAAAGTGATTTTCACTGACAATCAAAGAAACATTTTTAATTGACACAAGAGTTTAAGAGGCACAAACAACAGCCTATATATAATTGAAATGAAATAGAGCAAATAGAGTAATATTTAATACATTTAAATAAACTATTATATAAAATAATAAATAGAACATTTAAATGTTTTAACTTTTCAAATAAACAAAATTAACAATATCTAAAACACCACAAACAAGATTAAAAGTAACAATAATAAGAATTAGGTAACATTACAATAGAACTATTAAAATCCAAACTTGTGTATTTGTGTCTTCTTGGGTGACATGACTGTGTTGTGAACCAGGAAAAGAAGTGGTTGATGGAGCTGCAATAAAGAAAATAATTATACATAAAGTTAGACTTAATTTTTTAAAATGCAGAAGGTTATCATTTTACAGTACCTTTATACTCACCAACAGCTGGAGCTTTGCTTACTGGCAGCATATACTTTAATAGTGCCCCTGGAAAGGGGACATAAGGAGTAAATTAATGTTAGCCCTTTAGTGAAGAAGCCAAACTGGGGTTGTATTGTTCTGTTAAATGCTTTAACATCACAACAAATTGTATAATACTAAACTAATTTTTTGCAGCATGTTATTAGCATTTATTACATGGCTTGGTTGAATTCCAATGTAGAATGTGGGTCTGTTACGTCTTGATAACAGCCCGCTGTGAAGTAGCTATAACACACCGTTGAGCAGAGCGTTGCTATGGACGCGGAACGGACTATTTTCTTTAGCGGAAGCAACAATCGTTTTTAAATCAATAAACTCCTTTTTCAATCAATATTTTGTGTCAAATTATTTATTGATTTGGTAGGTATCCATGTAATAAGAGGGATAATCTATAGCGAGCTGCGAGGCGGTTTTTATTCGCTATAACAACCGCCTCGCTATACTGCGAGCGAGAGAGACTAACTTATATTTAGACTGCAGATTATCCATACATACATAGGTATCGGAAAATTAAGCCTACAGGTTTACGTACCTTTATCTTCTTGCTTCTTTTCTTCTTCCAGCCTCTTCTTTTGTCGTTTTTCATGGCCAGAAAGATATTTTCGTTTCTTGTTGTCAGACATCGTCGACGTCGGAGTCACTGACTGACGAGTGACATGATGTGACTGACATCACAGGGTCAGTCAGGGGTCAAGATTAGCGGGGAACTCGCCATAATAAAGAACTAAATAAATAACAACTGTGCTTATCATGATGCCTGATAAAGAGCACTGTAGGCCCATTTCTTTCTTTATTTTTATTTATTTATTTTATGTTACTTTTGATGTATGATTTTTTTTCAGCAATGACTCTAGGGGGCCCTCTGCTGGCCACGGGGCCCTTTGCAATTGCAAGGTTCGCTTAGTGGCTGGGCCGGCTCTGCTGCTGGGGTTTAGTGACTATCGCTATTAATCACTTTAATAGCTCAAAACACTTTTTTGCAATAGCCAAAGTTTCATTTATACAGTGATGACAAACTAGATCAAGTTTAACGACAGAAAATCAAGTCTAGTCACCCTTTTTTATAGCCTACAATAGGCATCGTTTCAAAGCATTTGAGCAATTTAGCCTAATATAAACCTAGCTACATTTTTAAAAAGCATTTTCACATTTATTATAGCTATTTTAAAATATTAATTGATTATAAAATCAAATTGACATGGGATTTTTTTTGTATCTATTTCTGTGACGTCGCGGTTGACAGTTCAATGACTATCTCAGATATTTGTACAGTAAGGGTGGGTTGCACCAACTAGGATTAAATTAAGATCAAAGATTTGTTGATCCAGGCTTTATTTTAAATCGAGTTGTATTGCACCACTTGATTTTAAACCCAGATTATCAAATCGGGGATTATAATTCTAACCTGAGGTTAAAACCTCCATTTCCGATTAATTTTCTCCGCCATGATGGATTCGCCATTGAGAGCAACAATGTTAATATTCCATTTCCTTCTCTATTGACCACCAGAAACTCTCTCTTACATAAATTGCGCTTGCCTATTAAGGAAATAACTTGTATAAAATGTCAGCTGTCTTTATATTCACTACGTAAAGAGACCGTTACTGATCAAGCAGGCAATGTAAACACTGCGGCAGCGCGTGCGGATTTCATAAACCTGGAAATACATAAATTATCCAGTGTAACTAAACAGCAACTGTTTCACTTCCAGTGACTACGAAGGTCTTGTGCAAGTAAAGGAACTTTTAATTTTTAAAAAAATTGTCGTTATTATTAAGGATCATTCGCATAACTGACACGCAGGCTGAGAAAATGGCACAGCGGAACAGAAGCTCAAATTTTACAAGCCATGAAAAAAATTTATTACATTAATGGAGCAATATGAAACAAAAATCGAAGACAAAAGGACAGATAACATGACAATAAAAAAAAAAAAGAAGATGTCTGGGTCCAGCTAACCGCTGATTTCAATGCTTCTGCTGGGATTAAAGACAAGCCAGATGTTAACAATGGCCTATTAAAGCTGAAGTCTTTCGAAAGTCTGAAAATTTTTTTGGTTTAAAATGATCCAAAATCAATTTTTGAGCAAGTACATAACCAGCCAGTGTTCAATCTCCTTACCTTAACCCGATTCACAACGGTAAGCTTGTAATTAATTTCATTTCATTTATGCATTTGGCAGACGCTTTTATCCAAAGCGACTTACCCTTACCAAAGCGACTTACCCAGATACCCTTATTACAGGGACAATCCCCCTGGAGCAACATGGAGTAAAGTGCCTTGCTCAAGGACACACTGGTGGTGACAGCTGGGATTGAACCAGCAACCTTCTGCGTATCAGTTCCATGGTTTAACCCACTGGACCACCAACCCCAATAATAATGTTATAATTTGAGGGGTACTGGTGGATTTCTCCGGCAAATTCAGAAAAAACTCATCTTTGCGTTATCTCGTCACGTCTGTATAAAGGAGTCCGTCTAGTAGTATCGCATGTGAGGATGCTGCAGGTGGCAGATCATTTATAGTCTTTTCTCACAGCAGCTGGAATCATTAAACTTATCATTTTGATGATGGATTGCAATCCTAATCCTCAAAACATTAGATTCATCCGCACTGTCAGCTCTCTTATGCAGGTAGGAACCTGAGGAGGTAGTAACCAGGGGTAAATAGATGGTTTGTGTGGATGGAGACCGGATGATGCCCAGATGCCCAATCAGGTAGCACCTTATGGTGGCATTGCCAGAGGGAGGAGCCATGGTGGAGAGAGTCCCGACGACCCACCCAAGATGGAAGCAGGGATCCGGAAGGCTGAGGTGGAGGGACAGAGGGTGGATGTGGCGCCTGAGGGAGGGAGGCGCTAGCCGGAGCTGTAGGGGTGGAGGGCCGGAGAGCAGCCGACGGCCGGAAGGTCCGTGGAGAAGGTGGAGCGATTTTCTACCCAAGTGGAGTTGACAGTCCTGGGGAGCTCAGCGAAGCTGAATGCCCGATGGTCACTGCTGACATTACGGGAGGGAGGAGCGCAGGTGGAGGAGTCAGGGCAACGGGTCGAGGTGGAATGATGTGATGTGAAGCTTGAGGCAGAGCCACAGGATCCTCATCCCCTGTAGGAGTTGGCTCACAGTAGGCCCGCAGTGTAACCACATCACTGAGTGGAGGAAATTGAGGCATAGAGGGACTGATTGGAAACAACTTGAACAGGGCAGTAGATGTGGCTGGGGTCTGGGAAGATAAACAACTGAGATAAAGAACTGGCCAGACAACTATCCACTGGAAGGAAGGGAGGTTGGGTGGGACCAGTGAGTCCACAACAGAATAATCAGGCTGATACTGGGTTAAATCTAAATGATAGTCAAGAATCTCACTCTCAGTGATGGGTGGGGCTCCTATCCAAACCCTCGACTTCCACACATGCTCCCTCAGCGATGGATGGGACAGCCGGCTCGCACACCTGGTCAGACGGGTTCCACTTAGGTTCCGGTGTAATGTCAGGCTTGACCGCTCCTCCTCTAACATTGCGGCTGAGTCATTCTCTCCATTTTGGGGTGGGGTGACTCCTCGCAGTCAGTGGGTTTCTGGCTGGGCAAGGTAGTACGGACCAGGGGTAGAGCCTCTCCAGACATCGAACAATTGCCTTCCTCCAGTCAAGTCCTTTCATGTCTGGGAGGTCTTCTTGATAGTAGTAGTTTGTGCCAATCCAATACAGTGACTTATATGAATCCCGCTTGCATTATGTTCATGACAGCACCGATATCACCGCTGCCATACACTGTGAGTGTATGGTTAAATCAAGGACGCCGTCTTATTCCTCTGCGATGTGTTTGCAGCAGTCTAATGTTTGTGCAACTTGCTCTTATGGCCGCTATGTCGCTGAGCTTATGAAGTCTTCCATTGCGTGAAGCACTTTTAGCTAAGGTCAATGGCTTTGCTTACAGCTGAGCTGGACCCTTACTATTAACACGGCAGGATTTTATAAGATCCCCATAGAATCATCTACTGACGCAATGTCGAGAGAACCGAACTCGAAAGGGAAAGTCTGGTTACCTCACGTAACCTCGGTTCCCTGAGAAGAGGGAAAAAGACAATGCGTAAGCTGCCATGTGACATAGCTCAAAGTCTTTGACAGCTAAGCTCTGCTTCAGTCCAGGTTCTGAGGGATTGATGTTCAGCGCCGCCCTATAGAGCGGAGGAACAGCCTCTAATTCAAGTGCTTGAATTCCATTGACAGGAGAATTCTCGCCTGCGGGATTTCAAGGGCTTCAGTATTTTCTGAGAAAAGGTGTTTCCACATAGCTTCACTACTGACACAATGTCTCATTTCCTCCTCTCAGGGAACATCTCGGTTACATATGTAACCCTCGTTCCCTGAAGGAGGGAACGGAGACATTACGTCAGTGACTGACGGAATGGGGGTTTCGCTTAGAAGCCAATCACCTTCGAGTTCTACAAAACGAGCCAATGGCAAAACAATGCCATGGGTCTGCGGAATTTGCGTAGTGCAACTCCGCCCCACCTCGTGGGTATATAAGGAGCTGTGTGTACATTATGTTAACTGCTGAGGAGACGTGGCTGGCCGTACCAGCGGTTGTGGCACGTGGACGTAACGTCTCCGTTCCCTCCTTCAGGGAACAAGAGTTACATACGTAACCGAGATCATATTTTTTCCAGACACATTTTACTAATTCCAACCCACATTAATCTTAATAACTACTATTTATTACTACTATTTACTACGTATGTATTTTACAACACTTCAGCTTGTGATTCTTATTAAGTGGGGGTGATTTTTGAGGATTTTTTACCTAACTTAAAGGGTTAGTTCACCCAAAAATTTAAATAATGTAATTTATTACTCACCCTCATGCCGTTCCACACCTGTAAGACCTTGTGCGTTATGTAGCGTGTAGCATAACATGTAGCGTTATGAATCAGCGAGTCGAATCATGATTTGAATCACGTGTCAAACCGCCAAACTGCTGAAATCACGTGATTTTGGCTCTCCAAACCGCTGATTCAATACGCTCCGAAGCTTCATCAAGCACGGTTTTGAAATCGGCCATTACTATATAAGTTGTTATTTAGTTTACGGAGCGCCAAAAATATTCTCGTCACTTTATAATATTAATATTGAACCACTCTACTCACATGAACTGATTTAAATATGTTTTTAGTACATTAATGGATCTTGAGAGAGGAAATGTCATTGCTGGCTATGCAGGCCTCACTGAGCCATCTGATTTCAACAAAAAATATCTTGATTGTGTTCCAAAGATGAACGAAGGTCTTGCAGGTGTGGAACGGCATGAGGGTGAGTAATTAATGACATTATTCTCATTTTTGGGTGAACTAACCCTTTAAGTCTCTGAGATCCTGACACCTTGCACTTCTGGAGACTCCAGGTAGGTTGCAGTTCTGGAAAATGGCGCTGGAGACTAAAGGGTTCCTGATGGTTTCACACTTAATTCTTGTGCAGTTAACATGTGTGATTTTGTCTGACCTTTCTGACCAAATGAACATTTCACTGTCCAATGGTCACGTCTTAACTGCAATTTCTAGTATTGCATTAGTATTGTATCCTTCTCATGGGCATTTAATCATTTTTGACTTTTCAGTCTGAGTTAAATCTCTTTTTATCCTTAAAAGAAAACGTGCCTAATAATTCTGCACACCTGAATATAAGGTGTTTTCCATTTCCAACCTTCATCAACAATTATATATCACTTATAAATGATATACAAAAATAATAGTAGTTATTAAGATTAATGCGGTTTGCAATTGGTAAATTATGATCAGAAAATCAACGTGCCTAATAATTCAGCACGATGTATACAGTAGGGAAGCAGGCATATTCAGACGTAGGGGTGGTGTTATAATGAAGTCAAAATCAAATAAAACATGGACCCCACAACTTTATTAAAATATATACACAATCAAAGTCCCTATGACTATACATGAAATGTTATTAAACATTTTGCATAAAAACATGAAGTGTGCATGCAAAACTTTACAGGTGTAGATAAAATAACTAAGAAAACAGTGACAGTAACATGAAATCATTGGGGGAAAGTGACTTAAAAGTGCAAAAAGGAACTGGAGTGTGTGTCTCATATATCGTCCTCCGAGACCAGGCAGTAAAAGTCTGTGCGGGCGGCGTAATTCCTCGAGCCGAGGTCAGACACATCTATCTCTTGGGGTTTGGGTTCATCCGTCACACCTGGACCTGCAGGAAGCACCGGAGCTTTGGAGGGAAGGGTCTTGTAGATGGGCAAACGCAAACCTGTGAGGTAAACACATTGCAACAGCTCATTAGCATTGATAAATACAAATCTCGCTCTGTCACTTTTTTTCTATGGAGTGCCTCAAGGATCTATTCTTGGTCCACTTCGATTTTTAATTTACATGCTTCCTCTGGGTCGAACATTCGGCGCTATGGTCTTAATTTCCACAGTTACGCGATGATATGCAAATCTATTTTACTGCACAGCCCAATTCTGTTTTTCCTCCCCGTTTTTCATCCTCTTTAACATCTTACCTACATGATCTTAATGTATGGATGGCTCAACATTTCTTAAAATTGAATACTGGAAAAACAGAAATACTGTTAGTAGGCCTTAATAAGGATTAATCTATATTTAACTTATTATTTATGCAGTGCAGACTGTTTGATAACTTTATTCAATTTCTGTATATTTCCTGTTAGACACTTTATCTTTACTCTAAAACTTCAGATAACTTACTAGAGGTGCAGAACGCCACATGGAAACTTTTCGGGACTGCACCAAGCAAAAATAAATCATTACAAAGAGTAAAGATAAAGCGTCTAACAAGGTCTACATGCATTCATTTTAACGGCTTGTTTCCCCTCACCGCATATGGCGAATATGACGTTTTTGTGGGCGTTCCCAGTAATGCCGACCACAAGTGTCATTACTTTGTGTTCAGCACAAACTGGGCTACCATAATATGAGAGCAACATGTATGTACATGCTTGCATTTTTGAGAGAATCACGTTTAAAACTAAAAATCACTGTCACTGAATTAAGGCCTCAAAACACACAACACACAATAGATATGTGTCCACAAGACTTTTGACTTATGGGTGTATTTGCCTAGAGTTTTTGCTTCAAACTGATGTGAGAATCATTGTGCCTGCTCATTCACATAAAACAATATATTGATTTACATTTTGTAAGATACTTTTTCTTTACAAAGGCTGTATGCGAAGGGGTGTGAATGATCATGAATAATGCTGTGAATCACACCTGAGAGACAAAAGAACCGCATAACGAGCCGTATAATGAGCTGCATAATGAATGAGCCTCAGGTATGTGACTGAGAGAGCTAAGCAACAGGACAAAATAAACATATTTAGTTTTAGTTTATTTAGAATGTAAGCAACAAAGGCACACTACAAAGGCCTATTATATTTTAAATTATCAAAAAATTCGACTACTATTTTTAAATGTTTTTGTAATTAGTCTCATGCTAAAAAAACTAATATTGTGACATTGAATACAATTCGGTATTCAGTAAATACAAATAACTGAATAATTGGTAATGATGAATGTTATTTGTTTTGTGTGATAAGTTTTCACTAAGTTACACTGACCTTCATTCATAAAAAGATGCCATTACAACAAATATTTAAAATATACTGTCTTTAATTCGTTTTTACATTAATTTGGAGAGTAACTGTGAAAATATTACAACATAAAAATATTAAAAACTATGATGTTTTTAATTACGATTAATTACAGAAAAAATGTGCGATTTGTTTTTTTTTAAATCAATTGACAGCACTAATATATATATATATATATATATATATATATATATATATATATATATATATATATATATATATATATATATATATATATATATATATATATATATATATATATTAATTAACAATATACATTCCTCAAAAGTCTGATGTGTTATATTTGATACTCACATTTTAACATGATTTTTCTAAAGAATTATGTATGGATAATCAAGTAAACCAATGTTGCTTCAGTCCAACAAGTGTTCATCTCAAAATATTACTAACATTTTAAAAGTTATTCTTAAATTTACTTTATAAAAATATTTTACAGCAAAAAGACACTGAAGGTGGAGGTTTTAGAATCATACTAAAATAACTTTTACTTGCTAAAAAGTATAAACTATCAATCCTAATTGATAATTTGAAAGCCTTAGAAATGTACCTCAAATATGATACAGTAGGCTTTCTTTACAGGGTTATCAACTGTAGTAAAGTTGTCTTAAAAGGATAGCTCAATCAAAAATAAGCTATTTTTGATATATATCTTATTTTGTGTTCCACAGAATAAAAAAGTAAATTAATAAATGGTGACAGAGAATGAAATTTTGGTTAAATTTTAAATGATGACTTTATATATCATTGTTGGAATGACACTCAAGAAAAACTCTTTTGATTCAAGAAGCAGGTTTCATACCCAGGTCTCCTGCTGGATCTGGGTCCGGTCTGCAGTCCAGGTAATCGGGCTGCTGCGTGAGCATCGGATCTTTATCGCCATGCAACAAAGTCTGCGGATCGCCCGCCGATTCCCTGTGAAATGTCAGCTTGCGCGGCATTGCCAACGCAAGCTCCTTCCAGAACCCTGAAGAGGGGGTCTGTGAGAAGGGAAAGAGATTGATTAGGTTTCTGTTTACCCTAAATCTCAGAGATTTATTGAACATTGTGAGGGTCTCACCATGGAATGTGCGCCCCAGGTGATGATTGTGATTCGAGGTTGGTGTTGTCTCAGCTGTTGACTGATGTCCTGGCTTATTTGCTTCTGCTGCGACTGAAATATGATGAAAATGGGTCTCCTCGACAGATCCATCAGGTGCCATAGACCCTGTCTGAACATTAAAACAGCATACAAGAGTAAAGCTCATATCATCAAGCAAACATATTTTTAACAAATATACTTAATAACATCAAATAAATACAATGTAATAAAAATATAGCATGGGTTGTGAGAGGGTGGAAGCGTTACATTACAAATGTACTGGTTAATATTATTTTTCCTTGCCCACATGGCTCTAGTTACATCAGCAGCACAGAAAAGTTGTTTCCGAGTCAGTGAAAATTATTATGTTTTGATGAAAGTTACAGATTTTTTTTTTCTTTACACTAAAACAATCAAATTATGTACTGTAATGTAACTGACTACGGCAGCAAGCCAAACCATGTCTATTTAAATAAAACAGGAAAACCAGGGACCACGAAGGGCAGGAATACAAGAGTATGAGAAACATCTGACCAACTAACACAGCAAACACTGGCGCTGTATCCGAATATGTCTACTTCCATACAATATATCGGAGAAAATGTCTGAATTCACAGTATTCATAAAACCAACTACAATGACCAACTACGTTCAGAGGTTCTGAAGTGTGCATTCAATGGACACTTTACTATCCCATAAGGCCACGGGAGAGGATTTATGAATGGAAGTGAAGCGACACCAGTGACAACATGGCTGATGTCAGTCTGAATTATATATTACATTATTCTCATATTTCACGTATTCATGCTATATAGAATACGCTTTTTTAACGGTCACAAAGTAAATTTTGGACGCAGCTTGGGGCTTATATACACAGGGAAAACTAGATTAACAAGACAGATGCAAACAATCGGTAGTAATGAGGGGATCCAAACCAACTACAAAAGACTACAAAACAGAAACAGGAAACAGGAAACTAACTCAAACCAAAGAAGTCCAAACAAGAAACACGTAAAATGATACCTAAAGTTGGTCGTGCACCACTCCTGCTCCAGGTATGACTGAGAAAGCACCACAATCAGCCGTCGACAGCGGCTAATGTTCATCAGCAGCTCTGCAGACGGCTCTGAGGAAATAAGACACAATACACGTTGTGCTTTTAACCCTTAAACGCATGCCTCGGGTCTTTAGTGACATCATTTACAACCCTTTTCCTCATCATTTTTTAATGTTAGATATCAACCTTCTTAGTATTGCTGAATCAATTCATTATAAACAATATAACTAGAAAAAAAAAATTATAAAAGAATGTCTGTTTTCCCATTCATTTTTTGTAAAAATTGTATAGGGGCGTTACAGTGTAAGTCAATTTTTCTGCAAAACAATAACTGAGGGCCCTATTTTAATGATCTGAGCGCATGGCACAGGTGCACTTAGGGCGTGTCAGATCCACTTTTGCTATTTTAGCGACGAAAAAAACATGCCAGATGCATGGTTCAAAAGGGTTGTGCCTAGTGTCTTAATGATTCATGGGTGTGTTTTGGCATAACATGCAATAAACCAATCAGTGTCTTATCTCCCATTCCCTTTAAAAGCCAATGCGCCATGGCGGATTTGCTATTTACATGGGGGATTTTGTGAGCGGAACTGAAACTAGCAAAAAACACTTGTGTCGTGCCTGGCGTGGTGTACGATAGGGCCCTGAATCGTTGATGACTGAATAAGTGCAATTCACCTTTATTACACAAGGTGGCAATGTCTGATACACAATGACGAAGTGACGTTTCACTCATAGTTAGGCAGGCAGAAAACAAAAGAATAGGAAGAATCATCAGCAAAACTTGAAATATTTCAGAGATTTACTGCAGAGCAACTGAACGCAATCAGATATTACTGTCACTGTCACTTGATGGTGGATCAGGTGAAGAAGCTGTCAGCGATCAAGATATTGATTTTAAAGATGTTGAGAATGATAGTTTTGAGAATATGTGTGAGATGCTGAATGTACTGGGAAATGAGCTCTGACGAGGACAGTGATGATGGTATAAAACATCTGCTCAAACTGAACCCTTCCAAGCTCCAAAATGTAACAAAATATGCTTTAATTTATTCTTATTTAATTGTTACTCTAATATCAGGAGAGTTTTATATATTATCACGACATTATATTATCAGATACATCCGTGTTAGACATAGATCCGGGTCGCTAAAGACCCAAATATATAATAACGATTGGCAAAACATTCATGCATTTAAGGGTTGAAGAAATAGTGCATTTACCTAGGCAACTAATAAAATGTGCACCTTGAATGCAGTGTAAGTTACTTTGCATAAAAGTGTCTGCCAAATCCATAAATTAATCAACACATTTTTCAGCAAGGACGCATTAAATTGATCAAAAGTGACAGTAAAGACATTGATAATGTTACAAAAGATTTCTGTTTCAAATAAATGCTGTTCTTTTGGACTTTCTATTCATCAAGAATCTCGAAAAAGAGATGTTTCTTGAGCAGCAAATCATCATATTAGAATGTTTTCTGAAGGATCATGTGACACTGAAGACTGGAGTAATGATTTAACCCAATGCCTATATAAATCTAAATATAGCTGTAAGATTTACCGGCTCCAGGAAGGATGTTTGTGTCGTTGAGTAGAAGCTTATGACTGTACTTGTTCTCCAAATGAGGCTTCAGGATAAAATTGACAAACTTCCTGTCATTCTCATTGTTGACATATGAGATGTAGGCGTCGTACATTTTGCCATCTGAGAAACAGCAAAACATCTTTATGAAATGAAAATGCAATGTTATGAAAGATTATAAAAAGCTTTAATGAACAATATACAGATAGACTTACCGTTAAGCTCATACTCTCCATAAATGTTCTTATACCACAGTTTAAAGTTGAGTTGGCACTTGGAATAGACCACCCCTGAAAGAGCGAGTGCAACCAACATGACCACCGACGCAACCACTGCTCCGCTGTGACTTGGGTATTCTGGGATTTAAAAAAAGGGTTAAAATTGAACATATACACAGAACTGCAGAGAAGAATTACACTTTATATGCTTGTTTCTTACTGTATTCTTTTACGTTGAATTGCGCCGTGCTGTTCCTCACCACGCAGAAATACACACCAAAATCAGCCCGATCTCTCAGGGTCAGTGTTAGATCACTGCTCTTAATGATGTGACTCTCATCAGTGTACCTGCCAAGTGTTTGGATAGTCATGAAACTCTACATGGTTCAGGCTCCATTACCAAATCATTACCACATGGCACAAACTGAAGCCTCTGCTGGTCCTGCAGCCAATGAGATTGCTTGCTCAACCTTTAAATAGTCTGGTACAGTGTTTGCTGTGTTTGCTCCACCTTCCCCAGCTCCACCTGTCTAGATCTGCTATGGGATTTTGTTTCTGCAGCAGCAGCATATCTGTGTGCTTTACATCAAGTGGCAACCTCGCCCAGTTTCTCTTGAAGCCAGTACGGAAGTGACTTAAAACTGCAATTCATCAACTGGCCGCTAGAGACAGGCTCCAGAAGGGAGCAGAATCTCATTGAGCTCCATGTTAAAATGCCCAACTTTACAGCAGAATAAAACACATGTTTACAGCCTGGTACAAATTGTGTTTTTGGTCTATACTAGGGGTGGCACGGTACATGGAAAAAAACCGAACCGTTCGGTTCGCTTGTCTCGGTTCGGAGTGTGTGCGTCGCACGGTTCAACGCATGCGCAATGTATCCTCGTGCCCGTATGTTACCTCAGACAGTGGGTGTCCTTTTTGCGCGAAATAAGAGGTGTGTGTGTGTGTGTGTGTGTGTGTGTGTGTGGACATACAGTAAAGTAAAAGTGGAGTGCTGCAGGTCACGTCACGTGTACAAATGCAAGTGGGAGAGATAAGGAAGGCTGCCCGGAGTTGTACGCCAGCGACGTATAGCAGGCAGGGCAGATGCAGTGCGGAGAGCGGGAGCCGCGCGCGCCCGTTGCGCATACACACACAGGCAGCGTTTGTCTCGCGCAGCTGAACCACGGCTCGTGTATTGCAAATACAGACAAATATTGTCCATTCTGTCACATTTTCCGGTGTTCTCCTCCGACCCCTGTCTGTCTCATGCTTTGATTTATGATAGGTAGCATATCTGCTGCAAATGCGACCGTGTTCCCCTCTGTCTCATACACACATGCATATAACATGTTGTATATAAGTAGTTCACATGATAAATGTAACATTTAAAAGTTAAGATATGCTTCTAGTTTTAATAATTTAAAGATGCCTTTGAAGTTTGGGCAAAAACTTATGGCAGTGTTGTTGTTTTTTCACAGCGCTGGATGTCATATGATGATTGTGAAACACACGGAACACTTCATGGTGAAAGTTGTTAATCAGGTCAGCTAAATTAAAGGGTTAGTTCACCCAAAAATGAAAATTCTGTCATTAATTACTCACCCTCATGTCGTTCGACACCCATAAGACAAATGAAGATATTTTTGTTGAAAGCTGATGGCTGAGAAAGGCTTCAGATAGGCCTCCATTGGCATTCAGTACATTTACACTCCCAAGACCCATAAAAGGCACTTAAAACGTCGTTACAAAGTCCATCTCACCACAGTGGCTCTACAATAATTTTACGATGCGACAATAGTTTTTGTGCGCAAAAAAAAATCTAAATAACACCTTTATCCAACCTCTTCTTGTCTTCCGTGTGTGCCTCCACGACGCATGCGCGAGAATATGATGCAGATCCGGCGTTCGGACACATGACCCAGAAGTGATTTGTTTACAATCAGAGGAAGACGCGCGTATCTAAGCTGTTGAATTCTACATTGATCGTGCTTTAGGTCTCGGCGTAGTTCTCAAAATGGGGTTAAAGTGTGCATTTCATGGATTCCCGAACCCCGGCGCTACATCATATTCTCGTGCATGCGTCGTGGAGGCACACACGGAAGACAAGAAGAGGTTGAATAAAGTCGTTATTTAGATTTTTTTTGCGCACAAAAACTATTGTCGCATCGTAAAATTATTGTAGAGTCACTGTGGTGAGATGGACTTTGTAACAACGTTTTAAGTGCCTTTTATGGGTCTTGTGAGTGTAAATGTACTGAATGCCAATGGAGGCCTGTCTGAAGCCTTTCTCTGCCATCAGCTTTCAACAAAAATATCTTCATTTGTGTTCCAAAGATGAACGGAGTTCTTACGGGTGTCGAACGACATGAGGGTGAGTAATTAATGACAGAATTTGGTTGAACTAACCCTTTAAAGCCACAGTGCATTGTTCTGATCAAAACTGATATGATTAAAATGTTACGCCAATGTGTCGGACTCGGTAGACAGCCAGTTAGGAAACAACTTGATATAACAATTTTTTAATACTGTATCCTAAATTGTGGATGATTAAGCTATATATCATATGCTGAAGTACATTTCTGGAGTGTTAACGATAAAAACAAAAAACAACAACCAACGCACTGCCAAGATGGCAATGGCCAACTTGAGGGTTCAAAAACTCTCTTCAGAAACCTATGGGTGACGTCATGGATACTACGTCCATATTTTTTGTTTTGTTTTGTGATGGTTGTTCTCCGAGTCTCTTGTTTGTCCTGAGCAGTTAAACTGCCCAATGTTCTTCAGAAAAATCCTTCAGGTCCTGCAAAGTGTTCAGTTTTTCAGCATCTTTTGCATATTTGAACCCTCTCCAGCAGGGACTGTATGATTTTGAGATCCATCTTTTCACACTGAGGGACTCAAACACAACTATTAAAAAAGTTTCAAACGTTCACTGATGCTCCAGGAGGAAACACGATGCATTAACCACTTCAGCTCTGCAGCATATTTTTAATTTTTTTGAGAATTAGACATATCTGAATTTAAAAGAGCACCCTACTAACATACATTGGAGTAGATTGATAAAAAAAAATTCTCATTTTATAGAAAACACTCTACATTTTAACACAGTGGTGGAATATTGCATATATTCTATTGTATTTATTCACAATTTTATGATAAACATATATAAAAAGGTCAAATTTTGATTTATTTTTTAATTAATTTGTTATTTGAAAATGTATCATTTTTAATCTGTTTGGTCTATATCCCTTCAGAAAGTTTCTGTTGATTCCACTAGTTGGCATTAAACAGGGGGAAAATAATTGTCTTGATATCTCCTTCCAAAAAGGGAGATCTCGGGCTCTGATTGGTCTAGAAGCATGATCGCAAGATAGCAAGATAGCTTTTTGGAAGTATGACGCAATACGTGATGACGTCATTAAAAAATCGCAGCGAACAAAGAAGATCAAAACTAAGGATAATAAGACTATTTGTCCGCATTACATGTTTTGATCTGGACATCGGTGACAAATTACAGTGTCGTTTGGCCATGCTTGCTCATAGACACGTGAAAATAGTCTCATTTTGAAGAAAACAGCCTAAGGAACGAGCTGGTATGGTCTTTGAGGGTAGTAGCTCCACAACGAGGTAGTAATCCGAACAGGAATATGACTAGGGCTGCACGATATGAGGAAAAGCTGCGATGTGCGATAACATTGTTTAATATTGCGATGACGATATGACTTGCGATAAATAATCAAATGTGAATGTTAGCTATACTGCTCCCATGTCTTAGTGCTTTAATAGTTCGTTTTCAGTGTTGGGCATTAACGGAATACATGTACCGGCATTACGTATTCAGAATACATATTATGAGTAACTTTATTCCGTTACAGTTACAATTTAAATAGTTGATATTTAGAATACAGTTACATTGTTGAAATCAATGGATAACATTAACCATACTTCTCTGTTTCATGAGTTTATTTGCTCTCTAAATAAATTAAGGCAACTCAATGCATTTCTCAGAACGCCCCAATATGAAAACGAAAAAATGCACAGTTTGCGTGATCAGGAGTCGGAGAGGAGCAGCGGGAGCTAGAGATAGAGATGGAGCCAGAACAACAGAGCCAGGGCAAGAAATCGTTTCTATCTTGGAAATTCAAACAGCATTTAATATTAAAGAAAGAGAAGGGAGAACGAAATATAACACGGCAGTGCAACTGTGCAGTGCCGCGGTGGTTGGGGTGGCGGCTATACACGCACGCACGCCTATATATATTTTTTTTTTATATAGCCTATATTATATATATAAATTCGTTATATATTCGTTAAATATATTATTCGTTTATATTTTTTATTTTCAAAATGTAGGCTATTTAATTGAGATTGACGTGTATATATATAGGCTACCTCAATTAAATAGCCTACATTTTGAAAACAAAAAAAACAAAAAACACATATATATATAAGGTGGGGGTCGAATTCAGACCTGATTATCTTCTTTTATGTAACATAAATGCAAAAGTGATTGGGTTATCAAGAAGCAAGCTGAGGTTCTAATCTTTCAAAAGATACCTTATGTGTCTAGTTTTGTGCTGCACAACTTTTAGATTTGTATTAAATGATTATGATGATGCAATATGGTCGGTGGGGGGGGGGGGTGCAGAGCTTCAGGGGACTTTTGAACAGGATGATGTCCACTTTTTCTTAATTTGTTTAAAAATCTTCTTTTTTTTTCATTTAGTACTGCCCTTCGAAAGCAAAAGAAGATACTTGCATGTTTTCTGGAAGACAAATTAAGTACAATTTACCTTGATCTTCAAATTCAAATTGGATCTCAAAACCATGCAGTCACTGCTGGAAAGAGTTAAAATATGCAAAAGATGCTGGAAAACGGAAGAATTTGCAAGACTTGAAGGATTTTTCTGAGACAACAAAGACAAACAAGGGACTCAAGTACAACCATCACAAAACAGTCATGGATCATCCAGATAACGACACACAGTTCATATTCATGTAACCATCATGTTCACGCAATGCCTCTGCACTTACTCCCGATTTCTCTCAACATGGGGACAAGAGAGCTGTCATTCGATAAATAGGAAAAGAAAGTAACTTGCGTTACTTTTTTAAAAAAGTAAAATGTTGTACATTTAAAAGTAATGCGTTACTTTACTAGTTACTTGAAAATAGTAATCTGATTTCAAACCTACACATATAATCTTTTTAAAAAGTATGCACTAAATTATATAGTGTATCCTGCACAGAATGCTAAAACACAGTCATAGAGATTAATCTCATTCTAAAGTATCTAAATCTCTTTCATATATTTTCAGTCAGTGCAACATTACAATATTTTCAATATTAATAACTGATACGCTACAAGTACTCAGTGTTGGGCATTATATTGCATCATATACCCACCAGTCTTTTATATTTTGAGGGTAGATGGTGAAGTTGGTAAGCGGCGTGCCATTTTTCATCCACTCCATGTGGTCTTCACAGTCTGAATCTTTGCGGGTCGAACCCATGGAGGCTTCGCATTTTAAGACCACAATGTGGCCAAGCGTCCCAAAAGCCGCCTGAGTTTGATCATGCTTGAACTCTGGAGCGCTGCTACAAAGCGGATCTTTGTTTTGAGAGAAGATGAGAAAAATGAGAAATATGTGAGCATAGGGCCTGTTCATACCAAGGACAATAACTGTAAAGATATCTATAATGATAACTATATTTGCATCCACACCAATGCACAACATCAATCTGTTAGTCCTTAGTGTGAATGGCCTTTACAATGAATAAAACGTGACTTTTTTTAAGCTGCGTCACAACTAAACAGCTAGATTCTTAATACAGTTAGAGCTGCTATGAAAGGCGCTCCGCTAAAAACAATGACTTCTTTATTAGCGTAACCTTGCTTGAGTCTTGTGGAGGATATCTAATCTCAAGAGAGATGAGTGAAACTCCAGTCTGATGCACAGGTGAGGCTTTTCTCATCAGCACGGTTTCATATTCCCATCATGTTTGAGTAAAATGTTCTTCATTTGCCTACATGGATATGGCATTTTATGCTATAAAATGGAAGCGGGTTCATAAAAAGTTAATTTAATGGGCCTTCATTATGAAGAGTTATTTTTGAAAGCTCGGCTGGTGACGAGTCCATTAAGGACACTGATGTTTAATTGAAATCAAAGCCTACATAAATATTGTAAGTGTAGATTTCCGGGGAAACGGTTGGAAGACTCCAATGTGGGCAGAGTTTGGGAGTAGGTCCATAAATCCTTCAACCAACAAACTTTGGGCATGCTGTGGTAGTCACAAGCTAGATAATTATGTCAGATCATTTGGTTTGACCTTTACCAAACACTTTTTCTGGAGTCCACTAACTGTATACAATCTTAGAGGATTCGAGGTACGCAAGACAGTTGTTCATCTGTGACGTGATGGAAAACACCTTTCCAAGAAATGCCTTTGAAAAGGGAAGTGAGGGGAAATTTAGCCCAGACCTCCAAAATGAGCTGTTTAATAACAAATCCAATGAGCCCGAAGGTCAGTATATTAGCATAAACAACACATTTCATTCCTAAACTGCTGTGATATGTACAACAACCAATGTAATAAAACGTTATTCATGTTCATCTGTTTCGGATAAAACTGAACACGGTTTTAGCTAAATCCTAGACTGGGTAAACCCAGCCGGCGATTGGATTTCGTCCTGCAGCTCAGTCTGGAAACCTGTACATTCATTTCTACTGCTTCTGTCAGACTTTTGCGGGAACCAATCACAGTCTGGCTTATCCACCTGGCGCGCTATTGGAGGGTTTGACATGATGACGGATAGAGAAGCGACGGGTCGTTGCCCGTTGATCACGCCTCTTGTGGTCTGATTGGTTGAAGGACTATCCAATTGACCTATCGGTAAGCCCCTCCCCTCGAACCCTGATGAGCCAATGGCAGTTGAGTATCAGTTGCGGTGGGACCGGTTTCATCTTTAGGTTTCAGCGCCATAGAGAAACATTGGACAATCCGTAGCTCTCATTGGTTTGATGGTGTTTATGCTACAAAAATGCCGTGCCTGAGGTATTGCAACACTGATTCCAGGGATCCTGAAAGGATTTTCTGTTTGTCATACTCTCATCATTGCATCCCTATTTACTAGTACACTAGGTTTAGTAGGTTAAGTATGTAGAATGGGGCCGGCTCTTGCAATGTGCCAACACAGCATTTGCATACTTGTGTACTTGAGTTTCAGGCCTGACAATTGCTCTAGAAAATAATCGAATAAAAATGGTTTCTGTAGGGAATATAAAATGCGAAGTCCTTTGTACATCCATTGTGAAATTTGTTTCCACCTTCAACCAATTCTTAGAGCCGACATTCAACAGTTCTTCATATGATATGCAGCTAAGCATGAAAATAATAGTGTAGAACTAAATTTGTGTGTATTCAAAGCAGGCAGGAATTACTAGTTCCTGTAACTCGACTGGTAGAGCTCGTTGCTATTGTCAAGGATTCAATTCCCAGGCAATTCACACAGTGATATACATATCTATTATACACTAGCTTTAGTCAAAAATGTAAAGTAAACTAAACGTAAATACTAATGATTGAAAGTTAGGGAGGAAAAGAACGGCAGAGGGGGAAAACAACAATGTTATGAGAGCAAATATTGACTGTTCCAGAACAAATTTACACTGGATTGCTCTTTTTTATGGCCACTTTTACCCGTGCAGGTGAATCATATGAGGGTCATGAGGTGCTTTTACACACACACACACACACACACACACACACACACACACACACACACACACACACACACACACACACACACACACACACACACACACACACACACACACAAAGTCAACATGCTGTACGTTCATATAGGTGGAAGAGTGGTTTGTGAATCATATTGATAACAGGTTTGACAAAAGCATAATTCTGTTTGAATGCGCTTGATAGAACTTTAAACTCGAAATAACTGATCATTTAGGTTATAACAGGTTTATTACTAATTCATTATGTTCTGGTTGATTATTAATGCCTTTGGTTATAAGAATTGATCCGTCAATACTGTAATAATCACTATGTCTCCAGTATTAAGATCTGTGTAATGTTAGAGTAAGATTATTGTTCTGCACTGAAGCCCGAAACTTCATTCAATCATTAATCAGGAGCGGCTGTGTTAAACAGGCCGTTACCAGGTACAAAGTTCCCGTTTTTTTTTTATTCTGGTAGACAAACAAGGTGCTGGATGAATGCTTGCATGGACGTCATGAGCAATATTAACCGGAAAAACAGCTTCAACATAAGGGGTCATCAGGACATCATTATATTTGTGTTGCATAAACAAGTGAAGACAATAACCCTACAGTGATACATAAAGGTTGAAGCGTGTATTGTCATGAGTGAGAGTATTTTCATGTCACATGTATATAGGTTAATTGTTTTACTACTAAAGCCTTAATAGGTTTTCAATGTGACAACTTACCCACAAAAAGTCAATGTGTTAAAAAATGTTTTACAGGAGGGACAATATCAGTACAAAATGTACACAAGTAAAGTACAAAATGTAATTGTGTAGATAGAAACTTTAAAGTTTATCTATACATTAAAATACACTCATATTCACCAGAGTAAAAGCTAGATAGATAGATAGATAGATAGATAGATAGATAGATAGATAGATAGATAGATAGATAGATAGATAGATAGATAGATAGATAGATAGATAGATAGATAGATAGATAGATAGATAGATAGATAGATAGATAGATAGATAGATAGATAGATAGATAGATAGATAGATAGATAGATAGATAGATAGATAGATATTCTTACCCGCTGACTGAGTATACGCGAGACATGTCAGATACAGGATCAAATGACAACGCCACATATCGCAGTCTTCTGATAAATCCTTTCATGAAAGAGTGTACGTGTAAAACAGTTAGTCAAGAAGTTCACAAACGCACTTTAACCGTGAAACAGAGACTGTAGATGTTGCCAGCAGCGCGTGTCATGTCTCGCTGACCAGCTGCATAAACGCGGAAGGTTCGCATCGGTTCCACCGAGTCTGACTGTCGCCTTGAATCTGTACTGTACGGAGAATACAGGGTCACGTGATCCTGTTCACCTGCGCGTCTCTTTGAGCAGGTAAACGGGCGTTTATATAAGAGTATAAACCATTGCCTGTAAGGGGGCAATGAAATGGACCCAAACGCAGAGTACAAGAGTCTCGAGGTGCGTTTTAAAGGTTTAACTATTTTTAACCAGACACGCAATCCATAGACGCGTCAACAACTGCAAAACGCGACGCATTTGTAGCCACACAGATGAAAAATATCGACGACAGGACGCAAGAACGCGTTCATCTGCAGATGTGGGTGATCTGTGAGAGTAGGCTAGCCTATCTATCTGACAAGAAGCAGTGAGTTCACTTAAGTTTTTGGGGTGGAAAATGGTGACCAGCTTAAATATTCACTTGCATTGGCCTATGGAAATTAAAACATCAGTGGGTTCTTAAAGGGATATTTCACTCCAAAATGAAAATGACCCCATGATTTACTCACCCTCAAGCCATCCTAGGCGTAATATGACTTCTTCAGATGAACACAATCGGAGATTTATTAAAAAAAAAAAAATTGCTCTTCCAAGCTTTATAATGGCAGTGAATGGGTGTTCAGATTTTCAAGCCCAAAAAGTGCATCCATCCATCATAAAAGTAATCTTTTTGAAGCAAAGCGATGCGTTTGTGTAAGAAAAATATCCATATTTTAAAAAACTTTATAATATAAAATATCACATCAATTTTACGGCAAAAGAGTGACCTCTGACCTGACGCATGACGTAATCACAAATGCGGAAACGTGGATAGAGCAAAATAAAACACTGGTAACAGATTAGAAGTAAAACGAGAAATTTTCAAGCGAAATGTCAGAGGAGCTTCAGTTCGTTGCCCAGCCCTATTTGTTTGACCTACGGGACACATTAGGGGAGAGCGGGGCACAACCTAACGCTTTTTGACTGTCTCAGTTTGTGTAAATTCACTTGGGGTTCAGAGTATTTGTTTTTTCCCACATTAATTTCCCACATGTCTAGTACAATTATGTGGTTTTGTTTCATTAACACAGTGTATACTTTTTTCTTGATTTACCCCGAAAGAATGGAAGTGAAATGTGACAACATGCCCCGTAGGTGGGGTACATTGTAACATGACCAAATGACAGCTTAAAATGTTACCTGATATAATAAAAAAAATTAAAATATTTTGTCAATAAAATATAATTATTAAATATAAAATAATGCCATTTTTTAATCATTAAAAATATACTAATTTTTGAGTTTGACAACAAACACATCGCTACATACTAAACAGCATAGTTAAACACATAATAATAATTAATAACTTCTGAACATTGACTCTCAGTCTTTATTCACCCTTTTCTCATGGTTTCTCAAAAGAATTCATAAAAGTATAGAATATAATAGCGTAGTTCTAATAGGGGCTCATTGTACGCAGTGTTACAACGCACCCCATCTGCGCAAATAGGATTTAAACCTGGCTCGTGTCTTCTGCTGTTAGATCAGCATTAAAGAACGATCTCAACTGTTAAATAACAGATATAAGATATATATTATACCAAATAATATCAGATTTGTCTTGTTTTAAATAAACACAAAAAACAGAGATGAAAAAGAAACTTAAGTAAGAAATTTACTTTTAAATTTTGCCGCTATTTTTCTCTAAATAATGTTGATATGGCAACTAGTAAATACACTAAGTTTCGTCATCCTGGCATGTTTGGAAAGTGTTAAACCATGTGTGTTACAACGAACTCCGCGTTAGGTTGTGCGGTCACTCTTTTAGACATATCTTACTTAAATGCATCACTTCGCTTCAGAATTCCCATGCATCCCATGTGGAGTACGTTTATGATGGATGGATGCACTTTTTTGGACTTCAAAATCAGGGCTCCCCTTCACTGCCATTATAATGCTTGGAAGAGCAATGCTATTTTTTAATATAACTCCGATTGTGTTAGTCTGGAAGAGAATGTCATATATGGCTTGAGGAAGAGTAAATCATGGGATTATTTTAATTTTTGGGTGAACTATCCCTTTAAAGTCACATTTAAGCCCGATTTATACTTCTGTGTTGAGTGTACGCAGTAGGTACGGCATAGCCTATGCATAGTTGTGTACCCTACGCCGTACCCTGACGCGCACCTGCCCAAAAATGTAACTACACATCACAACGTCGAAGACCGCAAGATGATTGGTCGGCTTGGTAGCATCACATTTCCTCCTACTTTCCTATGGTTTTATCAACAAAAAAACAGCAAAAACAACTGGACTTGTTGTTCAGATATACATCACATTAGAAAAGGAAAGATTATCGCAACTACCATTTCACGCGACTAAATCCGGATGAACTCAAGAACCGGAGTAGCCTCAAAAGAATGACTACAATGTAACTACAAAGTACATCCATGTGATTTTTTTTACCCAAATGTTTTTTATTTTTAACCCAGATACACGCTCTAGATTGTATTTAAAAGTAGCCCGTGTTCTCAGGGCGAGTATTTTTCATAAATTTCAGGGCAAGTCACGTTTTAAACGTTAATGTATACAATTGTTTACAGCAATTACTGTGGACTGTTGCAGTTCTGACTGAATTCCTGAATGAATGATTTGTAGATTTATGGAAAAGATTGATAACCTCAACTGCCCCAGTCCACATTCACTTTTATAAATTCTTCATATATTCCTTCCATGGAAGAAAGAACGTTATAGAGGTTTGGAAATGAGATGAGGGTAAAAGATAAACTGTCTATCCCTTCAACTTGTAGTTTAACAGACCTATTATGTGCTAGAAGCATAGGCCTATAAACATTCCAGCAAATAACGTTGATGAAATTACTTTAAGTAAAAGTCTCTGCAAAGACATCACAGTGGGGGCCTATACCATGAAGCCGGTTTAGCTGGCTAGCCAGATATGTTTAAGCTTAGTTTGTGCCAATCCTGGGTTTTTGGTACCATTAAAGTGGTTTGGCTTTTAGCAGTGTTCATCTCCATAGTAACTTAAGATCCACGGCTAACCTGCTCCAGGGCAGTTTATGTTCTGGATAAGAGTTCTCAAACTGAAATTTGACCAATCAGCTGTGAGCAAACTGACACACCTCTGATGCAATGAAGTCACTCCCACTTTTTCTACTCCAAATTAAAGGTCACTATATAGCAAATGGTTTTTAAAGACTAAAGTGTCTGGCTTTTAACAATGCTTATTTATTATAATAATAATATTGAATGACTTAGATATAATTTTTGTAATTATTATACCCTTAATCAATTACACATGTATCATTTTAGTTAATCAATCATTAATAGGCACATAGTTAAAATGAATATAAATAGCCTATATAAAGGTCATACAAATAAGCTTTAAAATCAATAAATAAAGCTATACAAATTACTACATGTGAGCTAAATGTTCAATTATCTCTATATATCAACTAAACTAACTTCACAACCTTTACTTGCACTTTCTTAAAGTTGTCCACTTTCATAGACAGCTCTTTTCTTCTTCCTGTGTAAATTTGTTTCAAATTCTTGATATTTTTCAATCATGTAATATTCTGCAGAAGATAGAAATCAATTTCGCTGCTTTTCTCGCGAGAAGTAAATCTCAGTTTCACTGATCTACAGCATGTGATTGGCTGTTCACTACTGATGTCACAGCTAAAATCCTAAACTCAGGATCAAAGCCTGAGTTTACAGAGAAAGCTGATGATCAGCATCATGGGACCAAAAAAGCCTGAATAGATTGGTTTGGTTTTGTCAACTCGAAACTAATCCTGTAACCCTGAGTTTGTTAAACTACCATCATGGTACAGGCCCCCTGTGTACTGTTTCCAAGCTGTGGTTCAAAAAGGACCTGAATAACCTGCTAAACAAGATGAAGGTGGCCTTCAGGTCTGAGACTGAAGGACTGAACACACGCAATGCTGAAGAAGATGCATTGTGATGAAAAACGCTACGGGGGACAAACTGGAGTATAAGCTTCAACAGAACAATGTGAAGCAGAGGAGGAGTGAGATAAATACAGCCTGCTAGCTTTCATTAGCTAACAGCAAACACAAACCGACTGCAAGTTACTTTCATTTACTTTGAGGGTGCACTGCAGTCCAACTCAACTGTTTTAAAAATAAGCACATTTGACCAATTTCCAAACCACATCATTCTTAATAACTTCTATTCATTTTGTATATACACCGATCCATCAGGCATAACATTATGACCTAATTACCTAATATTGCGATATCTCCCTTTTGCTGCCAAAACAGCCCTGACCCGTCGAGGCACTGACTCTACTAGACCCCAGTAGGTGTGCTGTGGAATCTGGCACCAAGATGTTAGCAGCAGATCCTTTAAGTCCTGTAAGTTGAGAGGTGGGGCCTCCATGGATCAGACTTGTTTGTTCAGCACATCCCACAGATTGAGATTAGATTGAGAACTGGGGAATTTGGAGGCCAAACTCGTTGTTGTGCTCCTCAAACCATTCCCGAACCATTTTTGCTTTGTGGCAGGCGCATTATCCTGTGAAAGAGGCCACAGCCACCAGGGAATACCGTTTCCATGAAAGGGTGAACATGGTCTGCAACAATGCTTAGGTAGGTGGTACGTGTCAAAGTAACATCCACATGGATGGCAGGACCCAAGGTTTCCCAGCAGAACATTGCCCAAAGCATCACACTGCCTCCGCCGGCTTTCCTTCTTCCCATAGTGCATCCTGGTGCCATGTGTTACCCAGGTAAGCGACGCCCACACACCCAGCCATCCACGTGATGTAAAAGAAAACGTGATTCATCAGACCAGGCCACCTTCTTCCATTGCTCCGTGGTCCAGTTCTGGTGCTTGGCAGTGGACATGGGTCAGCATGGGCACCCTGACTGGTCTGCAGCTATGCAGCCCCATATGTAACAAACTGCGATGCACTGTGTATTCTGACACCTTTCTATCAGAACCAGCATTAACTTCTTGAGCAATTTGAGCTACAGTAGCTCGTCTGTTTGATCGGACCACACGGGCCAGCCTTCGCTCCCCACGTGCATCAATGAGCCTTGGCCTTGGTCTTATTGTGTGGAGGTGTGGGGCAATACATATAAAAACAATTTAAATCCAATATATACGTTACAAAAAAGAGCAATGAGGATTATAAAACACGTTGACTATACCAACAAATAAATTGTTTATTAATTTACAAGCTTTAAAAATGTGTTGATTTAGTTGATTTTATACTGCACAGACAATGTATAAAGTCTATAATAATCTAATTCATAATTTTATTCAGAAGCTGTTTGAAATATAAAACAATGGAATAATTTTGAGAAGGAATTAAAACTGTGTAATTCATTTTGTAAATTAAAAAAAGGTGATAAATAATGATATATCACAATATAAATAATTGGTGTATACAATACTTAATCTATTGTATTAATATCAGAAATGTGTACATTTATATACAACCCCAAATCAGAAAAAGTTGGGACAGTATGGAAAACGCAAAAAAAAAAAAAGAAGTGATTTCTAAATTTACTTTGATTTGTATTTCATTGCAGAAAATATGAACACAAAATATTTCATGTTTTGTCTGGTCAACTTCATGTCATTTGTAAATATGCATCCTTTCCTGTCATTCAGACCTGCAACACATTTAAAAAAAAGTTGGGACAGTAAAGCATTTACCACTTTGTAATGTTGCCATTCCTTTTCACAACACTTAAAAGACGTTTAGGGACTGAAGACACCAAGTGATGAAGTGTTTCAGGTGTAATTTTGTCCCATTCTTCCTGCAAACAAGTCTTAAGGTGGGCAACAGTACGGGGTCTTCGTTGTCGCATTTTGCGCTTCAAAATGCGCCACACATTCTCTATTGGAGACAGGTCGGGACTGCAGGCAGGCCAGTCAAGTACCCGTACCCTCTTCCTCTGCAGCCAGGACTTTGTAATGTGTGCAGAATGTGGTTTTGCATTGTCTTGTTGAAATATGCACGGACGTTCCTGGAAAAGATGTCTTCTTGAAGGCAGCATATTATGCTCCAAAATCTCTATGTACTGTTCAGCATTAATGGTGCCTTCACAGAAGTGCAAGTTACCTTTGCCAAGGGCACTGACACAACCCCATACCATGACAGACCCTGGCTTTTGGACTTGTTGCTGGTAACAGTCTGGATGATCCTTTTCTTCTTTGGTCCGGAGCACACGGCGTCCATTCCTCCCAAAAAATACCTCAAATACTGATTCATCTGACCACAGTACACGTTTCCACTGTGTGATGGTCCATCCCAGATGCCTCCGAGCCCAGAGAAGTCGACGGCGCTTCTGGACACTGTTAACATAGGGCTTCCTTTTGGCACAGTACAGTTTTAACTGGCATTTGTGGATGTAACTACGTATTGTGGTACTTGACAAAGGTTTGCCAAAGTAGTCCTGAGCCCATGTGGTGATATCGCTTATAGATGAATGATGATTCTTGATGCAGTGCCGCCTGAGGGATCTGAGATCACGGTTGTTCAGCTTTAGCTTGCGCCCTTGTCCTTTACGCACTGAAATTCCTCCAGATTCCTTGAATCTTTTAATTATGTTATGCTAGCCTGGTTTTACCAGACTCTCGTACATTTCATTTGTACATAGAGTCTGGCCACTCTCCATTGACAAGCGTTTACTTCCTTGAAGGCGGGTCCTCTGTTGAAGTTTAAAACTATTGGATCCGCCAAGAGTCACTCTGAATCTGCCTAACCAATCGCTAACGTTTGGTTGTGACGTATGTCACGCGCCGTTCGCCTTTGATTCTCACATTAACTGAGCACACCACCTCAGTGTCAGTGATAAAACCTTGTGCATTCGGATTGTGATTTATTCACGGTGGAGAGGAGAGTTTTGTGATCGGAACGCGCTGCTCACGTGGTGCATATCTCGTGCAATCATAACATGATTGTATATGCTGTAAATAACATGTCATATGCTTGGTATGATAAGAATAAATGCTGCCGTGAATAACAGCCCAATTCAAATGTTTACGTGCTTTCCTTCTTTTATTTTTTGAGCGGTGATGAAATATTTTGCTCTTGTAAACACTTGCCAGTATTTAAAGAAATACAAGTCTAGAAATGCAAATTACAGCTCACGCAACCGCACGGTGCTCTGCAGGGGTCTATAAAGGATATAAACAGTGAGTTTTGAAGTGATATATTCTTGAAAACTCAGAGATGTGGATTCGGAGAGCAATTAAGTTACATTACCACACGACCTTGGTGTTTGTCAAAAGCAGTCGATTACTGCCATTACTGAACTACAACTCAAACTAGCGCACGACATCGTCATCGCTCTCAGCCACTCCCTCTGTTCGGTGATTGGACCGGTAAAAAATTGTTTGGGCGAAAACCTAAGCATATACAGCAGTCCCAGACGGAGTACTGAAGGAAAATGAAAATTGAGCGGAAGTACGTAGGAGGGCGGAGCCAGGCTAATGTTATGTACTGTTGAATGTGAAATATCCAAATCTCTTCCTATCTTTCTTTGAGGAACATTGTTTTTAAACATTTCAATAATTTTCTCACGTATTTGTTGGCAAACTGGCGATCCTCGGCCCATCTTTGCTCCTAAAGGATTAGACCTTTCTTGGATGCTGCTTTTGTACCAAATCATAATTACAATCACCTGTTGACATCACCTGTTTCAAATCACATCATTATTTAACCATTTTACCTCATTACTAGCCCTAAATTGCTCCTGTCCCAACTTTTTTTTAAATGTGTTGCAGGTCTGAATGACAGGAAAGGATGCATATTTACAAATGACATGAAGTTGACCAGACAAAACATGAAATATTTTTGTTCATATTGTCTGCAATGAAATACAAGTCAAAGTAAATTTAGAAATCACTTTTTTTTTTTTTTTTGCGTTTTCCATACTGTCCCAACTTTTTCTGATTTGGGGTTGTATGATCTTTCACCCTAATTTATCCATGTACATTTTGGAAAATGTCTTATGTAACTCTATTGTTTATCTTGTACTAATCTAATCCATTAGAAAAAAAAACAATATGCTCATTAGATAAATATGTATAAAGGGTAGGCATAATAAGCAGTGGCTTCAGCCTACACCTTTTTCGGTTATCGTGTATATTTTTTTGTTTTGTTTTTTTTATTATGAAAAATCATCTGTAAGGACCGAAATAAATAAAATAAATAAATAATTTACTAAAATAATAAATAACTAAATGGGTTTAAAGGAACACTTCACTTTTTTTGAAAATAGGCTAATTTTCTCAAGTTAAACAGTTGAGTTTTACCATTTTTGAATCCATTCAGCCGATCTCCGGGTCTGGCAGTAGCACTTTTAGCATAGCTTAGCATAGATCATTGAATCTGATTAGACCGTTAGCATCTCGCTCAAAAACGACCAAAGAGTTTTGATATTTTTCCTATTTAAAACTGGACTCTTCTGTAGTTACATTGTGTACTAAGACGCGATTTTCTAGGCCGATATGTCTAGGAACTATCCTCTCATTCCTGCGTAATAATCAAGGAACTTTGATATTACGCAGTTGAACAGCATCTCTTTCGCAGCTCAAAACGGTTTTGCATGTGACGTTACATGATTCGACTGATTTGGATGGTATGTGATGTGACAGCGCACTGCTTTAAATTAAAGTTTTAATAATTTCATAATTGTTGGAAGCCAAATTCAAAAACAAAACTAAAACACAGCCCTAAATCATTCTTGAGAGCATGGGCCCCCTGGTGGTTCAGGGAATCGGGGGCCCTATGCAGCTTGTGTATATGGAGGACCGGCACTGCACACAACCATCTCTAGGGTTTAACAGTGAGCAGCAGTTCTGTGTGTGAAAATGTCTTGGAGAAAAAACATTTATTTCATAATTCAATTCGATTCGTTTACTTCATTGAAAGGTTAGAGTTTTGGGAATATTTTGAATGAAAGATCAAAAGTATAAACAATGCAGATTTACTTTTACAGACATCTTGGATCATATTTACCAGGGGTGCCAATAATTATGATCACAATTGTATATATATATATTATCAGAATAAGACCAGAAATCGTTTAAATATTGAGTTGTTTATTTTGCGAGTGTCAAGAAACAACTGAAAGATCATGTTACATATGTGAATGAATCATGTCCATTACTTTCTTAAGAGTTTTTGTAAACAAAATATGGCAAAAAATTATTTTATCAGCATATACACCTATATATCCATAAATAAGTATTTCTACCTTCAACAAATAATATATTAACTCACATTTCATTCCACTAAAAATGACAACTAAAAACATTGAATCCCCCCCCCCTGCCATAACCATAATGGCCATTCCATTTCTTACAAACAGATACACAGATTTCCATTCGCCATTCTTGTTTTAAACAACATACAATGATAACTACAGGCCTTTAGGTCTGCCGTTTAAGTGTCATAAAGAAAAAATAGAGAATAAACATCTTGAGACAGACACTTAGCTACGTGTAGCATTGGACATTTCTTTCAAATTCAACACATGAAGTGTGGTTTTATGTCATAATTAATAAAACAGCGACAGCTCATTTGTGATTTTTCAACAGCCGCTGCTGTACAAAACTGTGGCACTAAAGTCTGTATAAAATGCACAAACTAAATGACTGTTCTCATGGCAGCTAGGTTGAAAAATTTATTATATGGCCAAGTCATACAAACAAACATTTGGGTGACACTTTATAACTATTTTCATGATTTAATAAGTTTGTAACAAACAGTATTAAATGATCATCATATAATGTTAATTTATAGGAGCCCATTTGTGCCATTTCATAAAGTGACTCTATATTATGAATTAAACAGAAAATACTATATTCAATTGATTATTCGTATTATTTAATTATTTATATATTCTCATTTATATTGTATGCATGTGTTGATTCATTCATTTTATTTATATTTATTAACAGATTTTTTTAAATAAATGTTTTTCATCGAAAATGATCGATTGCTTGACTTAGCACAAATGGTCCTCCATAATAATTAATATACACAAACGTCCTCATGATTCATGTATTTTCAGTACATTCATACTGAATATACATGAACTGCTGGTCTGCCGTTTGTTATTAACACTCATTAATGAAAGTGATTATAAAGTGATACCCACATCGGATTGGTTTATTTTAGTGTCCATCTTCGAACAGCCATGTACTGATCAGTAATAGAACTTTTGGTTTAATGGGTGACGAAGAGAGAATAACAAAACATACAGGAACACTGTTAAAAGAGTACTAGACAACCACTTTCATGACATTCTTACAATTACAATTAACGTGCCCCTATTATGGTATTTCTAATATATTCTCTTTTACGCATTTTGTAATATAGCTGTCTGCGAATGTAAACGGTCTGCAAAGTTATTAAGTCGAAAATGAACGATATAATAAAGTTATTGTCTCCCAAAAGAAAGAATCAAATCTGAATCGCCTAAATGAGTCGTCAGGAATTCCAGTCTCACTCCTGTGACCTGCATATGTAACGCGGTGACACATTTGTGTAATGCCCGCCTATGGACTTCATAGGTTCAATCCCAACAGACTGGGCCATCTGACCAATCAGAGCAGAGTATGTCTCGGAAAGGAGAGATTTAGAGAGACTGAATCTTCGGACGAGTCGTTTGAGAATCATTGAGAATGTGGTGATGTGCAATCTATATTATGAGAAAATTAAAGTGTTTTTTGACCTTTGATCCATGTAAACCTGTTGTAGCAGACCTCCAAAATAAAAGTAGGAACCTTTAAAAGAGCATAACAGGGGCACTTTAAACTGAAACCTTTGAGATTTTGAAATGAGAACTCAAGTCCCGCCACTTCATTTCTGTCTTTCACCAACATTTCTGACCAGCAGTACCTTATCAACACGTTTTTTCCCCTGCAAAAAGCATTAAAATATTTATTTTCCAAATGACAGTCCTTTTTTATAATTAATCCTTAATAATAAAAACATACAAAATGCGTTTTGACAGTATTTTACATAATCATATTCCTTTAAAAACTGTATAAATATTAAAACATTTGAACTAGATTCCACATTAGCTCGTTTCCAGGAGCCATCTGCATGTGAGCAGCTCCGGGTTGGTTTTCTGCACCTCTTGGCATTGGTCTTTCAAACGTCCCATCAGATCGAGTCCTTTAGTCAAGTAATGGATATGCCGAATGGCTGTTTTGTTCAGAGATTAGATCCTGTAATAGGGGTTGGAATTGTAGTGCAATGAGTCACAGTGAGGCGTCAGACATTGGCACCAGACAATGACCGATAGCTTTGTCTATCTTCACATGCCAAAGCTGAAATCACATGTTTAGTCATTTAAGTTCTCATGTGAGGCCACATTGACCCAGCTATTACACTGACCAGCCGCTCTTCATCAGCACATCCATCGTAAAGGCGAGTGAGGTCACCTCGGCGAAGGCCTCTTGTAGTATCCTCTGTGCCAGTGTAGCAGCGGCAATGCCAAGCATTTCTTGAAGTGCTCCAGTTCGGCCTGCATACGATCTCTCTTCAGCGCCAGATTGTGCTTCTGTGCCAACAGATCCTAATTATGGGGGAAAGAGAGAAAAAGTCATGCCCTGCATCCGAATATGCCTACTTCCATACTTATCATCTTATTTGTAACGTAAGAGTGGCGAAGTTGGTGTAGGTTGTTGTATGGATGGAAATCTATAACACTCCCCCTACACCAAGTCCAAATGTGTCCAAATTTAGTGTGGAAAAATACATGGTAACCTTTTCTGTGTCAAAAATAATAAAACTAAATGTTTATATTCTATAGAAGTAATACCAAAATAATATATACTTACCCTCATGCTATGAGAAAGCTGTTCGGCGGTCAGAGTGAGATTGTAATGCTGCGTCTCTAGGCGTCTACACTCGCTCTGGAGAACCTGGTGCTCTATACTTCTCTCTGAGAGACAGACGGGGAAAGAGAGAGAGACAGATTAGCAATGCACTATAACCATACAGTAGAAAAACAAACAAGACAATATTCTGTCCACAGACGCCTGCAACCACAGACAAATCAATGGCGTCTAAAGTAGGGCTGCTCGATTATGGCGAAAATCATAATCGCGATTATTTTGGTCAATACTGAAATCACGATTATTTAAAGGGATAGTTCACCCAAAAATGAAAATTAGCCCATAATTTACTCAACCTCAAGTCATCCTAGGTGTACATGACATTCTTCTTTCAGACGAATAAAATCTGAGTTAAATTACAAGAGTCCAGGCTAATCCAAGCATTAGAATTGGATTCATAGTTGCTCTGTTTTTGAAGTCCATATAAAGTGCATCTGTCCGTCAAATAACGTACTCCACGCGGCTCCGGGGTGTTAATAAAGGCCTTCTGAAGCGAATCGATGCGTTTGTGTAAGAAAAATATACATATTTAAAACTTTATCAAGTAAACTTTCGGCCGACCGCCTTCCCTGTTCAATTTATGGAAAAATTGTTGAAAGTTCCCCTGTTGATCGAAAGACTAACGCGACCAGGTCCGCTCGTCATGTACGCATCTTGAGTTTCACTTTCAACTTTCAACATTCAACACTTTTCCATGGAAGGCGGTGGGCCGAAATTTTACTTGATAAAGTTTTAAATATGGATATTTTTCTTACACAAACGCATCGATTCACTTCAGAAGGCCTTTATTAACACCCCAGAGCCGCGTGGAGCAGTTATTTGACGGACAGATGCACTTTTTATGGACTTCAAAAAACAGAGCAACTATGAATCCAATTCTAATGCTTGGATTAGCCTGGACTTTTGTAATATAACTCAGATTTTATTAATCTGAAAGAAGAATGTCATATACACCTAGGATGACTTGAGGGTGAGTAAATTATGGGCTAATTTTCATTTTTGGGTGAACTATCCCTTTAACACTGTTATTGGTGATATGACATGAGTAATTTTAAATGCCAGTGAAATTTCACAATTATCAATACTTCAGCAAAAACTAATAGCCTACTAGATTAATTAAAGCAAGTAAAAAGTCCTCAAATCAGTTACAGAAGACAAATAAACAGCAATACAATAAAAAAGATACTAATTGCAAACAAAATCGACAAAAATATAGCTGCAAGCAGTGATACAGGGCCAAGACCTTAAAGGGGGCAGAAATTGAAATGACAACATTACACACAGTTTTATAAAATTGTCCCACACGGGACTCGAACCCACAATCTCTGTGTCTGGTGCCTGCTGTTTATCTTGTTGCGCCACTAGGAAGACTTGTGTTCATTCAGATGTCGAATTTTAGTAGTTCAAGTGAGAATCAGCCCAAAATTAAGAATTCTTATGTAAATGAAGCGCATGTTATATTTAATTAGTTTAGATCAGAACAATCTCAGAAAGACTCAATGTCTGAAACAGAAGCAACTTTTACAAATAACCAATTAGCATGCTAAGCTAACCTAGCACAAGACAACAAACAAGGTCAAATTCTGAGACGTATTTCTCAGGAACAGTAGTGAATATAAAAAAAATCTGTTAAGTCATTTCTGTGTGGCTCAGTCCAAATATCATCTGAGACGATTTTGGGCAAAATTGGGCAAAATTTGTAGGAATATTGAAAAAATAGTTTAATTTGCTTCAATATGACGGACAGTAACATTGTTGGTAAATGAGATATCGTCGGAATCGGCATAAATAAAGGGACATAATGACAAAGAGTATCAAATCAAATTTTGAACTACAGTATGTTTTCAAAAAAATGCGTTTTTGCAAAAAATACTTATATCTCTGGAACACTTGGTGGCACTATGTTCAAACTTCTCAGGTACCTTCAGGACATGCCAATGATGATACCTACCCAATTTTGTGCTGATATGTCAAATCGTTTAAAACACATTGCAATTTATGACAATGAAAAATATCCTGGCAAAATCGGTATCCTCGTATTCGGCACGACGCACCGAATCCATAGACATAAACTGTTCTAAAGTTATACGCAAAAATAGCCATTTTTCTGATCTCATGACCTGTAGGTGGCACTATTCCCAAATTTGGCATGGACCCTCAGATCATGGTTCCGATAAAGCGTACACATTTTCTTTTCGATTAATCAAAGTTTGGCCGAGATACAGCCTCTGAAACAATTTTGGGTCGACCTCGTTAAATTCGCGACGGCATAACTTTTGAACAAAGATGAATAAAAAAAATCTGTTCAGTCATTTCTATGCGGCATGAGCCAAAGATCATCTGATAAAATTTTGGACAAAATTTCACAAATTTGAAACGAGGAGCAGCAAAAACAATGACTACTGTACTTTTCAAAATGGCCGCTACTGTAATGGCATTTTTACATATTTGTGTGTAGGCTAATTGACCATTTAGGCACGTATTCGAAGCCCACAGTATACTTTGCTTATGCGCGTTCTGTCCCATCTCGGAGCACGCACACAGGAGGCCGCCTTTCGCCTCTTAATGCGTTTTTAATAACACCTTTTAATAACAAGCACGTCCCACAGTTTAGCAACAGTAGACTGCATTTTACATCACTCAATTATTCAGCACGCAGATGTGAAGGAAAGGAAGATATGCTGGATGGAATGCGGCAGCGGCACAATAATCATTTTTACCTCAATTATCATAATCATTGGAAGCCTAAATCTTAATCAAAATACGATTTATTGCACAGCCCTAATCTAAAGGCGCTCTCACATTTACTGTTGTTTGGCAAATTTTCAAGACGAAATCCAGTCATTTCAATAAGAATTCACACGATTGGGAAATTCACAGGAGGGTTAAAGATTTCCCCATGCAGATTTTGCAACGGGTTCAAGTTGGTGGTCACGCAGATTCGCCACATTGACCAAAGGAAAGCTGTTTGGTTTGAAAGTGACTTCTGTGTGAGCTGTGCTTCATACATCTCTACACGTTATTGAAAATAGACTGAAAAAGAAAGTAAAATTTTCCTGAAATGGACCATACCATAACACAACAAATTCAATGATCTGCTCAGTTGCATTTTCAACTTGCTAAACGCTCCTCATGTTCACATATTTATCCAAATAATGTAAGTTTGAATCTCAATATGCTGTAAACTCACCCTCCAGGTACTCCGTGTACGCCTCGAATATAGATTCAATCCCTTTCCACCTAGGACTAAAAGACTCCTCTTCCTCGTCTTCTTCTGAACTGATGCCCTCCCCAGCTGAAAGGTCATTCCTCACCCCAGGAGAGTTGTGGTGGGCTGGTAAATGGCAGTTGTGACCATTGGTCTGTCCATTAGGGAGTTTGTTGACCGCCCTCTGGAGGCCTGGAGGTGGATGTGCAGGGGGGTCAAACTGCTCATTCGCTCCAATAGCGGCACCTGTTGGAATACACGCAAAAAATGTCAAGCAGGATATACCGCTAATATGTATATATGTACATACATACATACACACATTATCTCAAATATAAGTATAGGGTAGCCATTGTCACCTTTCTGTTTCTGCTGGGATATTTGAGTAGACTGCAGCACAGACTGATGGAAGTGCTGTGCGAACTCCTCAGGGTTTCTTCGCTCCCAGGCCTGGAGTTTTAATCCATTGAGCCCAGGAGGCTGGTCCTTCGGCCGGGCGAGGAGATGCCGGGCGCTGGCCTGCAGGCTCGGAGCTCTTCTGCTCGGGGAGGACATCTTGGGCTGGCCTTGAGCCTGGAGAGGAGCCAGTGGCGGGGGGTCTTGAGGTGGAGGGTTTTCGGGTGAGTGATTTTGGAGTTCAGGGTGAACATTACCGACTGACTGATTGAGATGTGAGACAGCTGTATGATGGGAAAAGCATAGAACAGGACTTAGAAATCCAAGAATAATGACAAAACTTGTTCGTTTGGTTAGGCCGCGTGTCCACTGAAGCGTTTTTAGCCGGCTGAAAACGCTAGGCGCTCTGTTGAAAACGCCTTGCTGTGAGCGCATTACAGCATTTTGGCAGCGCAGCGTTTTTTTCAGTTGAGACTCTTTTGCTTGTTATGATACGGAATATCCGCGGAAGAGTTACTAGTATCTCATTCACAGATAGTTTGTCTCTGCATTGATTCTATATAAAATGCCGCTACAATGTAAAGTATTTGCTCTGGCTCTTATTTTAAATTATTATGCTGCTTGTTTTCATCTGATGATGTTGTACAAGCAGAATGTGGCGGTTGTTCAGTGTTATATCCCCTCCACTGTGATTGGACGGCTGGGTGAAAAGTGAAATGAGCGCTGGGATTTACTCAAAAGTTGAACATTCTTCAACTCTCGGCGACCAGTAAAAAACGCTCAGCACTTGAGCGTGTAATACTCGCTCAGCGCCTCGTTATGCTCATGGCGTTCTAAAAATGCGGCGCTCCCATTGAAAACAATTGAATACGCCAGCCGCGTGAAAAAAACTCTTTGGTGGACATACAGACTTAAAGCTGTATCTGTCGATCTTACCAGACACTGAAGCAGACGGGCTAGAAAAGTGTGTATCTGAGGCGTATCTGAGGGTGTCCAAAGTAACAGTTTTCTGTTTGATGGCTTCCAGCAAGTCCTCAATCTTCTTATTCTCTGAGGTAAAAAAAATAAATAATAATAATTACTTGGACCATCACTGTTTTTTGATGCACTCAGCCTTTAAAAATCTGAATCTGGTTAATAAAAATCATTCTTGTCTCTCTCTCTCCAATTAATGTTTAGCAAATCATATATATATATATATATATATATATATATATATATATATATATATATATATATATATATATATATATATATATATATATATATATATAAATAAATGTATAAGCAAAAAGATATGCATGATAATAATGAAAAACTTGTATGCATCTTATGGTTTTATACATGTCAAAAGTTTGGAACCATTCCTATTTTAGTGTTTTTGAAACAAGTATCTCATGTTCACCAAGGCTAAATTTATTTGATCAAAAATACAGAAAAAAAAGTAATATTGTGATATATTATTACAATTGATAAATAATGGCTTTCTATTTTAATATACTTTAAAATATATTTTATTTCTTTGATCAAAGCTGAGTTTTCAGCATCATTACTCCAGTCTTCAGTGTCACATGATCCTTCAGAAATCATTCTAATATGATGATTTATTATCAATGTTGGAAACAGTTGTGCTGCTTTATATTTTTTATAACCTGTGATACTTTTTTCAGGATTCTTTGATGAATCAAAAGTTTAAAAGAGCAGCATTTATTCAAAATAGAAATCTTTCCTAACATTGTAAAATCTTTACTTAATAATAAAAGTATTAATTTATTTCAATAAAAGAAAGAAAAAAAAGACTGACGCTGGTAGTGTATATTGTTACAATAAATACAAATAATATTTATTCATTGGTATTTAACTTTTGTATTTATTAATATTGATGTACAAATGATTAGATAATAGCGACTTTAGCCCTTTTCGGACAGGATTATTTTTAAATAAAGTGGCTTTTGAGTGATTTTATTCCCGTTTGAATGTTCCATCTCAGTAATCATTACGGACAATGGGCCTCATTCATGAAACTTTCGTAATTATTAGGGCTGTCAATCGATTAAAATATTTAATTAAATATTAATGCGATTAATCGCATGATTGTCGTGAGTTAACTCACGATTAAATCGCAACTTAATCACACATTTTTATCCGTTCTAAATATACCTTAAATTAATATTTTTCAAGTTTTTTTTTGCAAATGTATGTTTATTATTAGTGAAACCATACTCGACAGAGCATGGAGATATGTATCAAAGTTCATAGATGTTTTTCAAAGAACTTGTTTATGTCTCTTAAGCCTAAGCTTAAAAATTCAGAATAAGCAGTGATTCTTCTCATTTTAAAAATAGAAATAAAGGGCGTTTTTACACTGGCAGTTTAGTTTAAGAATGGTACCACACCCGAGAACTGGAGGAGGTGCTCTGAGAACTGTGCCGCGATTCACGTGAACAGTGTGAGAAACACGCATTCGTTTTAGCCGATTGTAATGTGCAGTTCAATAAAACACACAAGTGGTGATGGTGTTAATGATTTACCTTGGATATGAGCGAGAGCGAGCTTGCAGTGTATTCGCGCATCGCAAGCCCCTTTGCAAGAATGCAACAGAAAGCCCCCTTCATCCAATATATTGACCCGCGTTCTGTTTTCTATCATACCCTGTGCATGTTTGTGATTATGTAAGATACACGCAAATGCCCCAGCCCGGTTCCAGAATGAAATCACTGAGGGTACTTCTGAAATTACTGAGGGTGCTCTAGTAAATGTGCTCCACCATAGCAGTGTAAAGTGAGAAATGTATAATTATTTATTTACTATTCACTTTTACTAATAATTGGAATTTCCAAATATTTTGCTACAAATAGTCTATTAATGTATTAGTCTGCCTTTACATTGCTTTAATGCGTTACTAGTATTTTAACGCATCATCTTCCTGAGAAACAGAAAAAAAAAGGTTTTGTGAATTTAGATTTTTTTTTTAGGTCATTACATTGTTTGGAGCATAAAAAAAAACAAATGGGTATATAAAAAAAAATCCTATGTTATATGCTAAATCCTCTGCTCCGTAGAGGACACCAGAACCATGAATAGAAAAAAACAATGGGATTTTTTTTTTACATTCACCAGTCAATTTTTATGCTTCAAGCTTTTTTTATCCAAACTTTGTATAAAGATGATTCTCAATGTAATGAAAGATATAAAATAATAATTTGATATACCATTTTACTATGCAATATGTGTGTAAACATGGCCATATGCCATTCCCATTCTATGCAATGCATCTATACACTGTATATAATTTGCATATTAATGTGTTTTGGGACCATATGTAAAAAGACGTGTAATAATATTTTCATAAGAATGTCTCATATTTCATAAGTATAAATATTTCAGACTTAAAACTGTGCATGTTGTCAGAGAAATTCGCTAAAATATCATTAAAACCTCTATTCTGGGTCTCAGGAGGATATTTCTGTCTCATGCAGAGTAGCATTTATATTTAGATATAAAGTTCACTTCCTAAACTTTGCAGCATGCGATTGGCCATCGTTCCTCTTAGCAATAATAGTTTTATTCAATGAATGTTAGACTGTAGCCTCGACAGTGAGCCAAGATCGTTACGATCACTAAAATGCTGTTGCTTTGTCAGTTCATCGCCATCTCACAAAGTTCCGTTATAAAAATTAAGTTGTCAACAATAAATATCTTACTTAGATCGTGTCTGGTTAATGAGAGATTACACGAGCCTGCATTAACTCAGCACTGAATTGCCTAAAAACGCTGCCGTTTTGAGCGGTGAGATTCTGATCGCGTTCGAGAAATCATCAACTATCTGTGATTGGCTACATTACTCACCGCTGCAAAAACACGCTGTAAATAGATGCATTTGACGCTCTCCAGAGGAAACAAATGTGCAAATCTGTCAAATCTGTCTCGCCAATATTACAGTATCAACTGAGGGTGCTTTTGCTTGCGTTTGCGGGCCTGAAATGTCCCAGGGTTCAATAGAATCAAGTTGACCAGTGATGCGGGGGAAACCGAGAACTATCGCGCTCGTACTTGGAATGCAGAAAACGCGTGCGTAAAAACGCTATTTTCTTTTATTTTGACCTGAAGTCTAATAAAAATTAAACAGAAAAAAATGGTAGCTTACGTAGGCTATAATGTCACTAGTTTCAGAAAAGTAATGTTAATGTTAACCCTTTTCTTTCCCCATTTCTGTTTGCTGCTGCATCCTTTACATCTATGGTGCTCTCAATTTCTCCAACTACGGGCTAGGCCACGGATCAAACAGAAAATGCGTGCTGCGTTAATTGCGCGTGAATAAAATTAGTGCCGTTAAAATTAATTTGCGGTAATGCCATATTAACACGTTAATTTTAACAGCCCTAGTAATTATATGAGAAAATGCGGAGTAATTTGCACTTAAAATGGACCTTTACCATTCACAAACGCTTCGTATATTACGGATTAGGTTAATGAATTCCAAACATTCGTAAATAGGGCGCTTGCACGCTCATTCATAATTAGCATAATCTCCGCCCCTGAGTTACAACTGCAAATGACGTGTCAAACGCAGTGGAATCTTCTGGACTTCCTTCTCATGTTTAGCTCCAGTATTTTGCATAAATGCTAAAGAGACCAACTGGCCATAAGCCTAGCAATAAATATTCAATTTTAAGCCAGCTAAAAAATGTCTGGTGCTCTTCTGAAAACGACCAGCGGTGGCGCTTGAAGGCGCTTGAAAGCGCTTTGCAAGCGCAGCGTTTTTCCAGCTGAGATACTTTGGTTGCCATGATACAGAATATCCATGGCAGTAATGTGTTACTTGTATCTCATTTGGAAGAATATTACTGGAAATAAAAATGCAGTGACCAGCAATATTAACTTCTCCATTGTTGTTCAGTCGTTGTACAAGTAGGACGATTGGTCGGTGTAGTATTTGTCCCGCCCCCCCTCCACTGTGATTGGACGGCTGAGTAAAAAGTGACAGTGAGGAGCGCTGCCTATTACCCAAAGTTGAACAGTTAAAAAAAAAACTATTATATACACACAAATTCATTCTGAACGTGTTTCATGAATGAGGCCCAATGTCAGTTTACAGATTTTAAAGAGTTTAAAGATTACAGCGACTTTTACCTTCTGTAAAAAGGTCGGGAAAAATGACCTCAGGTAATGCTAATCCTGTGCGAAATAGACCCGCTGTAAACATGTACGTAAATATTCTGTCGTTTCCTGTCGGGTTTTCAAGTATAGATGCGCTTGAAGAAGCATTCTGCGTTCTAGGTGGTTGGACAAGTCTGTGGCAAACCTCAAGTGTTTTCCACATGCCATTCAGATCCAAAAGAAGATCAAAAGCATTTGTCAGAGGCACGAAACAGAATCCACTCAGAATCGTTCGACCATACCTAACTATTTATATAGGTTGTGTGTTTGTGCACGTGATATCAGGAAGCGAGGTGCGTAAATCGAGTTACCCCTCCCACTTCTGCTAGTTTTACGGAGATCTCTTATCCCATGTGAATTGTCCATTAATATTACAGATGTCCTGTTGTAAAATTACATCATCTACCCTAAAACTAATCCCGTCCGAATAGGGCTTTTGACAGTATTTGTCCTAACTTGGGTGTGTTGGTGTGTGTGCTGTACATACTTCTTCTTTCGTCCAGACTGACGTGGTTCAGGTCGAACATGCTGAGGAAGTGTTTCTTGTCGTCGAGTTCAGCAGTGCGGTCCATCTCCTCTGGGGTGAAACGTGTGGTGAGGGGAGGCTGGGGAGGAGAGGGAGTCTTCCGTTTACTCTGCACTGCTGAGGGCGAAGGGATTCTCTCCTGCATCATCCTCCTCCTCTTCCTCCTCTTCATCTCCACAAGCTCATCTCGCTTAGAGAGAGTTGACAGTCCAAACAAACCCAGAAACTCGGTCTTCTGCAGAGAGAAAAGAAACAGGCATGTTTCCATCCACATATTTGTAAGCGCTTTTCAGGATAGATGCGCATAAATTCAAAAAATTTGATTTTTTTATAGATATGTGCATGAACTACGATGGAAACACATTTACAGAATAAATCCCTTGATGCGCAACAAAAAACTCACACAAGTTAAATTCGCAACTTTGGATGGAAACAGCTATTGTGAGAGATTTGATCTATTAGATTCACATGATGCGATGTCCGCGGCACTAACCAGCTAGCAGTATAAAATACTAGCGTTTCACGGTTGGTGTTCCCAGCATGAATGCCAGTATGGTTGCATTATTATACTCGTGGTAGCTTATAGATTGTAGTTGTTGATTTAGTTGTGTTTGCTGCTCTTTTTATGATTTTTGTATCAAGCTGACATTGACATTTGAGGACCACAGCTGAAATGTGTCACTGTACCTCTGGAGATGCATCTAGTTTGAGAGGAGGCTGCTGAGCGACTCTTCTCAGATGAGCTCGAACTTCCTCCTCATCGCTCTCATCATAAGAGTCCTCCAAGTCATAGTAATGACCTGAAACAGGCAGAAGATCATAACATAACATGTGAAAGACACAATATGGATGGGTGAAAGAAAAACCTGACTGCATGCATATACATTTATATATAAACAAACACTGGTCGATGGTTGACATTGGTTTATAGTGCAGTTTTCTTACTGTTCATTACAATGTTGTGATGCCCAAAATCACTTCAAAATCATATCATGATTTAATATCAGCTAAATATAATCAAATAATGAAGAACTATTTTTATGCAAACTCGATGGATGGATGGATGGATGGATGGATGGATGGCAGAGAGTTGATGGATGTAAAACAATAGACAGACAGACAGACAGACAGACAGATAGACAGATAGACAGATAGATAGATAGATAGATAGATAGATAGATAGATAGATAGATAGATAGATAGATAGATAGATAGATAGACAGACAGACAGACAGACAGACAGACAGACGGATAGATGGATAGAGTTGATGGATGGAATAGATAGATAGATGACGGACAGAAAGACAGACAGACAGACAGACACAGAAAGACAGACAGACAGACAGACACAGATAGATAGATAGATAGATAGATAGATAGATAGATAGATAGATAGATAGATAGATAGATAGATAGATAGATAGATAGATAGATAGATAGATAGATAGATAGATAGATAGATAGATAGATAGATAGATAGATAGATAGATAGATAGATAGATAGATAGATAGATAGATAGATAGATAGATGACGGACGGACAGACAGACAGGTGGATAGATAGAGTTGATGGATGGAATAGATAGATAGATGACAGACAGACAGATAGACAGATAGATAGATAGATAGATAGATAGATAGATAGATAGATAGATAGATAGATAGATAGATAGATAGATAGATAGATAGATAGATAGATAGATAGATAGATAGATAGATAGATAGATAGATAGATAGATAGATAGATAGATAGATAGATAGATAGATAGATAGATAGATAGATAAATAGACAGACAGACAGACAGACAGACAGACAGACAGACAGACGGATAGATGGATAGAGTTGATGGATGGAATAGATAGATAGATGACGGACAGACAGACAGACAGACAGACAGACAGATAGACAGATAGACAGATAGATAGATAGATAGATAGATAGATAGATAGATAGATAGATAGATAGATAGATAGATAGATAGAGTTGATGGATGGAATAATAGATAGAGAGAGACAGACAGACAGACAGATATGGATGGATACTGTAGATGTTTGTCGGGCAAACAAACAAATAAATAAAAGACATTTTGACATTTTCCACTCTAGCACTTCATACCTTTCTCTCTGGCTTCTCTGCGTTTCTTCTCCTCCAGGTCTAGTTTGCTGATGAGCCTCCTGTGCTGCTGCAGGGCCTGATCGTACACCATCATGGGGTCGGTCCTCTCCAGAGCCGGAGCCTGCGGCTGCCTGTTGTCCACAGGTCCAGATTGGGAGAAGGTGGCCCTCTGCTGGTTCAGAAAGCTCCGGGTGGATTTCTCCAGATCCGCCAGGTATTTCCCAGGCTCTGGGTGGTTGTTCACCCGTCTGACCTCCTCTTCAAGAGCTTTTGGTCTGGTGTGGCCTGAGAAAGGATGGATGTGGGATAGAGGCCGGTCTGAGGACGAGTTGAGGAGGGAGACGGGGTTCCAAAGACTGCTGGGAGTGGAGGGAGAAGGGTGATGGTCCCGAGGAAGAGGTTTGGGGGTGATGAGAGGAGGTGGCGCCCCCAAGGGTTGAGGTAAGTCTCTGACACCCACATCATTATGGTGTGCGCTGTACCTAAAACACCAGAAAGCATTTCTAGAGTGTGCCAGAAGAGGGCAGTATGGGGCAGTGTTTTCTACCCTTACTAGATGCATGCATCATCTGTTATGTCAAATTCTTACGTTTAATCAATATATTTCATTAGAATAATAAGACATTATAGGCTGTTGCTAATCAATTGAAATCAGTGATGATCAGTGAAATCAAATATTTGTCTGGAGTTTCCCTTTACTGTGACCCACCTGTGTGTCTCCCTCTGTGGGTCTGTTGGTTCAGCGGGCCGACCAGCATCCTGGTGCCTCTCTTGCTGATGAAACTCCTGGCCGTGTCTGTCCGCTTTCTCCACCTTCAGCGCTGCTCTCTGTCTGGCAAGCCATCTGTCGTCCTCCTCCTGCCGCTGGAGCATCATGGGAGTTACCATGGGCCTGTGGCTTTTCCCAAACTGGACGCTTGAAGAAAGGCCAAGGCCTGAGGTGGAGATGGAGGAAGGACCTCCTGGGGACGAGTATGGACCAGACTGTGGCATGAGCAGCGACGCTTCTTTGGTTTTGTCTGTATTGAGAGATGAGAGATGAATAAACATGTTCTTCTCACAGTGGAGCAACTGTAAATATATCATTAATATCTACATGATATAGTGATAGAGGAACATATTTTGTCTTCAGAAACAATCTTATTTTCTAGTACTATTAGTTTTTATTTGTTTATTTTCAGTTTTCCTTTTAAGTTTTAGTAATTTTGCTGTTTTTAATTTTATTTTGTTCATTTTTATTTGTTTTTCTTTTATTATATTTCTATTTAGCTTTAATTTTTAAGTTTTACTAAAACTAAAATTAAAATAAATTAAAGCTAAAAATAAATAAATAAATAAATATATATATATATATATATATATATATATATATATATATATATATATATATATATAAAAGTAAGTGTTGTTGGTTGCCTTTGTAATAAATACGCTTAAATTAAAGTACTAAAATTACTACAATTGAAATACAAATACATACATTTTTGTTCATTTTAAAACTTAAGCTCATTTATTAAAGATAAATATAAATATTTTTAAATAAAATAAGTTGTAGTACTGAAATAACTGTTCTAACTGATATAAACTAAAGTTATTAAATTAAAGTACTAAAATTACTGGGGGAAAAAACTGAAAACAACAACAAAAAAATAGTAGCTCATTGATTTCAGTTAGTTTCCAAGGCATCTAATAACTAATTTTTCATTGTAAAATATTTCTATTTGTATTGTTTTAAGTCCTTTTTTAGTATTAAACTTATTTTTAATTTCCATGTATTTATTTGTTTGTTTTTTTGTTTGTTTTTTAAACATATTACTATTTAGCTTTATTAACGCATTTTTTTTTAAATAAATTAAAGCTGAAAATATATATATTTTTAAATAAACAATAAGTTGTTAAAAAAATAAGTTGTTGGTTGCCTTTGAAATAAACAAGCTTAAATTAAAATACTAAAATAACTATAACTAAAAATAAAAATAAAAATGAATTAATTTGAGTACATTTTTATAACTTAAGCTCATTAGTTTCGGAGGCAATTAAAAATTTTTTTTTTTTTTTTTAAGTTTTCAACTTTTGTAATTTGTATTAGTTTTTGTTTCTTTTTTAATATTTCTATTTAGCTTAATTTTTTTTTCAGTTTTAGTAATTTTAGTACAATAACGTAAGCACATTTATTTCAGCTTCATTGGCAACTAACAACTTATTTTATTAAAAAAGGTTGGCAAATTGTCATTTTTATTAGTTTTTGTTTATTTTTCAAAAATATTTATTCATTAGCTATTAATACTAAAATTTAAATAAAGAAATATAAATATATTATTTTATTTTCAACATTTGTCATTTTTATTAGTTTGTGTTTCTTTTTTAATATTTCTATTTAGCTTTAAAGGTGCTCTATGTAACTTTTCCATCCACTAGAGGTCGCCTGTTCAAAACAAAGGTGTAGTTTGATGACGCCACGTTTGAGCACAGAATCTTGGGACATGTGGTCTTCACCTCACAGCCGGTGGAAAAGAATCAGGATAGGACTCGGGCAGAAATCATGTTCATGGATGTGATTATTAACGTTACTGTAGTATGAAGCACAGCAGGACCGAGTGCTGTGGAGCTGAGCAAAGCCACTGGAGCGATTGTTAATAAGAAGAGCGGCGGGACATTTATTATGTCACAGTCGCCGGCTCCACTTCTGCTTTTCCGGTCATGAGTATGAGGTAGCGCGGCTCTGTTTATCTTATTAGATACATCTGAGTGTGTTAAATTATGTTATGATGTTACTCTGTGCCTTCGCTCAGCGGCTGCTATGACACTTGTTCACACTGCAGTGAGAGTAAAGCGGTTCTGCTAAATAAAACCGGAAACCGATGGTAACGCAGATATGACACGATTGACAGGCGACTCCCTCACACGTCCCAGTTCCTTGGTTAAAATAGCAATTTCTCACGATTTACAAATAGTTGGAAACATTTGGGATAGTGTAAGTACTCAACTGAACAAAATATATAACACTGGCCTAGTGGTTTTTGGATATATTACTCAAACATTTTTACTTATTTTTATTTCAGTTTTAGTTTTAGTAATGTTAGTTCTTAATATAAACGTATTTATTTCACTTAGCTGCCATGAAAACATTTCTAATTTCCATGTATTTTTTAGTTTAAGTTCAATTAACGAAAACTGTTTTTTATAGTTTTTATAGTTTTGGTGAACAATAACAACACTATCCTCAAATGCTTCAGATACGGCTCTGCTGAGACACTGAGCATATTTGTCGTCAGAAGAGAAGTTCTCCAGGTGTTTGAGAGATGAAGGCTTTGGAAAGAGGCCATCTAAATGGATCCTGAAACCCTTTTAAGTGATTTATCTGTGAGCGTGAGGGTGTTTTCATCATGGATCATGGGATTCACATGAAGGCTCTCATTCATTTGCTATTATACAATTATAGAGAGCAACCATAAAACCTTCTGACTTCTATGAGATTGTGCCAAACCGTGTTTAACAGCTGGCAGCGGACATAATGCGTTGAAGGCATCCTTTGGGTTTTTCCAAACATAGACGTAATCCAGATTCATCAGACTATATTCATTTCTGATTACCCATGAGCAATGCAAAAAGGCCTCAGTTTCTGAAGCTGCAGGTAGTATCTCTCACAGTGAACGATCAATCGTAATTTAAATGCTGAATATTCATAAAGCCAGCTGCATTATATGTACAATAAGTAACTTAAGTTGAGAAGCAAATAATGTGGATGATGTCTTAAAAAAGCTATACAATATACATCGGCCTATACACTACCATTCAAAAGTTTGGGGTCAGTTTTGAGGCTTTTATTCAGCAAGGACGTAATAAATTGATCAAAAGTGACAGTAAAGATATTTAAAATGTTGTAAAAGACTTATATTTCAAATTAACAGTTCTTTTGAACGTCAAATGAAGGATCATGTGACACTGAAGACTGGAGTAATGATGTTGAAAATTCAGCTTTGACATCACAGGAATACATTACATTTTAAAGTATATTCAAATAGAAAAGAGTCATTTTAAATTGAAATAATATTTTACAATATTTCTGTTTTTACTATTTTTGATTGAATAAATGCAGCCTTGGTGAGCAAAAGCGATTTTTTTCAAAAAATATTACGGCCCACAAATTTGGAACGGTATTGCACATTTTCCATTATACTATAATTTGATTATTAATAAGTGCTCTCAAATCGATTAATCACATCCAAAATAAAATTTTGTGTTTCTATAATATATGCGTGTGTACAGTGTATAATTATTATGTATGTATATATATATATATATATATATATATATATATATATATATATATATATATATATATATATATATATATATATATATATATATATATATATATATATATATATATATATATATATATATATATATATATATATATATATATATATATATTATTATTTTTTTTTTATTTATATTAGGGCTGTCAAAAGATTAAACGCGATTAATTGCATCCAAAATAAAAGTTTGTGTTTACATAATATATGTGTGTGTACTCTGTTAATTATTATTTATATATAAATACACACACATTCATGTATATATTTAAGAAATATTTGCATGTATATACTGTATATACATTTATATAATCTATAATATATATAAATATAAATGTTTTATATATAAAAATAATATTTTTTTATTAAATATATACATGTTTCTGTGTGTATTTATATATAAATAATAATTAACAGAGTACACACACATATATTATGTAAACACAAACTTTTATTTTGGATGTGATTAATCGCGATTAATCTTTTGACAGCCATAATATATATATATATATATATATATATATATATATATATATATATATATATATATATATATATACATATATATACACATACATATATTATATAACACAAACTTTTATATTGGATGTGATTAATCGCGATTAATCGATTTGAGAGCACTAATATTAATATATAATAATAATATTCAAAATACTTTGGCATTATTATAATGCAATTGCACAATTAACATTTACATCCTCATTGGAGGATAGAGGAATAAAAGTACAGATGGTAAAATGGATAATTAAAAAATAATAATAATGTTATTAAAATAATAATTTACTCACTTTGTTCTTCTTCAGGGGTCATATTCATATCTTGTGAAATGCTCAAATTTTGAATAGTTTACATTTTAATCTGTTCCTCATACAAATAAATTCATTCGACTTGGAATATAGTGCACAGGTCATATAAACTCATTTTTAGGTCTTTTTTGGAGCTTGAAAATTTTGGACCCCATTGACTTTCATTGTATGGACAAAAACAGCCAAAATATCCTAATTAGTGTTTTACAGAAGAAGAAAGACATGACAAATGATGATCAAATGTTACTTTTTGGGTGCTTTTTTACGTTTTCAGCTTTCTTTACTGTGTAATGTTGCCGTTTGAGTATGAAAAATGTCTGCAATATTCCTTATTTAAAGGGATAGTTCACCCAAAAATGAAAATTCTGTCTTTATTTACAGTTGTTCCAAACCTGTATGAGTTTCTTTCTTCTGTTGAACACAAAAGAAGATTTTGAAGAATGTTGGTAACCAGACAGTTGACGGTAGCCATAGTATTTTTTTTCCCTACAATGGAAATCAATGAAAGAAATATTTTTGGGTGAACTATCCCTTTAAATAATTCCCGCCGAGGGCATATGCAAAATAAAGGGGCGGGGCCAGGTTGAGCTAGTAGTGTGTTGAATCTTGTGGTTATGGTCAGGGGCGGGACATTTCCCAAACACGCGAAGTGGTTGACCAATCACAACACTGATGCAGCTGACCAATCAGAAGGCGGGGCTTCATAGAGACAGGAACTAAACCGAGTGATGTGTTTATGAACATTCAAGCATGAAAACCAATTCTAGTAGTGACTTCGTAAAAGGGCATAATATGGCTTCTTGTTAATATTGTGTTGTTGCTTCAGGTTTTTCACCATCATACCCGGTCTGTTAGCGGCGAGTCTTTCCTCCAGCTTGGCTCTTTCCTTCATGGGCTGCCGGTGTGCATACGGATGAGACTGCGAGTGAGAGATCAAGTGTTGGTTCGCCGGCGGCTCGTGGCTCAGGTGGCGTTTCTCCATGGCCTTGACCGCCTGGATCTCTCTCCCTCGCTCTTTCTTAATCTCGACCTCCCTTTCCTTCTCTCGTTCTCGGCCCTTCTCTCTCTGCACCTCCTGCTCCCACTGCCTTTCGCGTTCGATTTCACGCGCTCTCTCTTTCTCTCGTTCCCGTTCCCTCTCCTGCTGGCGAAGTTCCTCTTCCATCTGCAGCCTGCGGAGGGTCGAAACACACACACGCACACAAATGGTGTGAGATGCAACACTCTCAACAGGAACAAGAAGAATACAGCCAGCGAGAGGCCGCAGGAACACAGGAGAGTGTTGATGATGTTTGCTTCAGAGCACGGGGAAGACGGCGTGTTTGTGTGTGTCAAGGTGACATGTGCGTGAGATATATGGGAGAATATCTTATGTTGATGACGGAAGGGTCGTATTTACTCACTAAACACCTGGAAAATTGTCCTTTAAAGAAGCATTGAGTAGAGTTTAAAGGGATAGCTCACCTAAAAATGAAAATTAGCCCATGATTTACTCACCCTCAAGCCATCCTAGGTGTGTATGACTCTGACGTTACATATAATAAAGGCCTTCTGAAGCGAATCGATGGGTTTGTGTAAGAAAAATATCCATATTTAACACGTTATGAAGTAAAATATCTAGCTTCCGGCCTTTATTAACCCCTGGAGCCGTATGGATTACTTTTATAATGGATGAATGCACGTTTTTGAGCTTCAAATTTTGGACTCCCATTCACTTCTATTATAAAGCTTGGAAGAGCCAGGACATTTTTAATATAACTCTGATTGTGTTTGTCTGAAAGAAGAATGTCATATACACCTAGGATGGCTTGAGGGTGAGTAAATTATGGGCTAATTTTCATTTTTGGGTGAACTATCCCTTTAACGGTATGCAAATGAGCATCTCTGTGACATGGCAACTGCCAATAGGAGTGCATTCACCTGATTTGCATAGATAATGCAACGAGATTTGCATATATGGGCGCTTGCAAAGCAGTAACCAAATTGTGGTGAGGTTTTTGGTAAAATGTTGGTTAAAAAAAAGGGAAAAAGAAAGACTGCAGATTCAAAGTAACATTCAATAGAAATATAGGGGAAAAAAAGATATTGTGGTCAGTTCGATTTTGGATACCAACATTTCTGGCGGTGTCATATTTATGATATCTTTAACTTTCAACCCTCTGCTGATAAAAAAAAAAGAAAAGCCAGCCTTAGATGTTTTGCTGGTCTTATCTAGTTTATGCTGGTTTCTACTTGGCAAGTTGGTTTTCCACTGGTCTCTTACCCTGACAAGCTGAAAAGTGGCCAAAGTCTGGGAGACCAGCTAAAACCGGTAAACTAGCTTAGGATGGTTTTCAGCAGGCTACACAATATATCAAGAAATATTTATATAAATAAATCGTTGTCACCAGCAGATTATTACAAAAGTTTGCTTAACAGGTTTATAATCATCCAATATAGAAAAATGAAATGTATTCACTCATGCATGTTCATCCATGTTTGTGCGATGTAAACGTTATTATTGTTTGTAAAAGTTTTGACCTGAATTTCCTAGTTAAAAGTCTAACTTCACATGGAACAATTTTAAAACTATTACATCAATAATTACAGTAAATTACATTAAAATATTTTATTATTATTTTCTAAAAATGTGTACATTTTAGGTACTATATTATTATGTAAAATGTAATATTTCAATGTTTTTAATATTACATAAAAAATAAGTATATAATAAATAAAAATTAAATAGTCAAGGCAATAAAATGAATAAAAAGAGTCTGAAGTCGGTAATCTGTTGGTGAAGATGGTGAATAACAGAAGAAATTATAAAGAATTATATTTTATATATTATTTATTATAATAAATTATATTTCAATACATTGCTTGCCTTGCAACCACTATAATTATTAACTTCCATCTTAGACATTATATGTAATAACATTTTATTTCTTCATAATTATATATAATTATCATAATTAATCAATTTATAAATAAATAAAACACTGGTATGAATATAGAATAAATATATTATATTTAATAAAAGGTGCCATATCTAAAACAGCCAATTAGATTCAGTGAGAGGGTGGAAAATGGTTAAATATTATGCAGTACAAACATACACATGAATATATTAAAATTAATAATTATATGTAATTCATTTAATTAAATTAATCTATATACAATAACAACATATAATTCATATCTAACAACATAGTATAATAAAATAAAATGAATATATTAAATAATTTAATATTAAAATGTTATTAAGTATTACATAAATATTATAAACAAACACACAAATAAAATAAATAGAATTAATATAATATAATATAATAAAAATAGAATAGAATTGATTTGAGTTGAATTGAATAAAAAAATGAAATTAAATTAAACAATAAAATGTTAAGACAAAAAAGTATCCACAAAACAAAGTCTGAATGAAGTCTAAAGAAAATTACAAATAACATAAATCATATGGGATTTCAATTCAATGATTGCCTTGCAACCATTTTAATTATTAATTCCATTATATGTGAACATCCATTATATGTGTAGTGTGTGTGTGTGTGTGTGTGTGTACCTCTCAGAGTGCAGCGCTGACAGAGACTGGTGTGTGATGTCAGGAGGGTAAAAGACACCCGGCATGGGCAGATGAACAGCAGATGGGTGGAGGGCTGGCAGGGCTCCCCCCTCTGGAAGCGGGTAGTAATGCGAGCGCAGGGCGGACAGATTGTAGTAATCCTCCATCCTGATCAGCCACAGGAAGCAGAGACAGAGAGAGCAGCTAATTAGTGCCTCTATAAATAACTCGCTTGTTCATTAACCTCTGCTCTCTGGCCCTGCGACATGAACATCACTGCCTATTTCTGTCACTGCTGTCTCACCTCACGCTCAGTCCCGCAAAGAGACATGCTGAGGGGGTTATTTATACAGAATGAGAGAGAGATGACAAAAGAGGATCAAACCGAGAATGTGTCCCCGTGGAATATGTGGGAACACGATATTCCTTGCTCTACGCAGACAAACAAACAAAGACCAATCCATCCAGATCAAATATGGAAACTACAAAATTAACTCGCTTAGAAATCGCAATGTAGGGACGTCAGAATCATGAGAAATATTAACATATGATGGCCAACTTTTACATATCAATTTATATTCATTATTCAGAGTTAAAGGGTTAGTTCACCCAAAAATGAAAATTCTGTCATTAATTACTTCCCCTCATGTCGTTCGACACCCGTAAGACCTCCGTTCATCTCTGGAACACAAATGAAGATATTTTATGATATATTTTTAATCCGATGGCTCTGAAAGGCCTCCATTGGCTCAATGGCACCGTTCACTCTCAAGACCCATAAAAGGTACTAAAGACGTTGTTACAATGTCCATCTCACTACAGTGGTTCTACAATAACTTTATGAAGCGACGGGAATAGTTTTTGTGCGCAAAAAAAACGAAATAACGACTTATATAGTGATGACGATTTCAAAACACGGCATCATGAAGCTTCGAAGCGTTATGAATCAGCGAGTCGAATCATGATTCGGATACGTGACTTTGGCGATCCAAACCGCTGAATCGACTCACTGATTCATAACGCTTCGAAGCTTGATGATGCCGTGTTTTGAAATCGGTCATCACTATATAAGTCATTATTTAGGGGTTTTTTTGCGCACAAAAACTATTCTCGTCGCTTTATAAAGTTATTGTAGAACCACTGTAGTGAGATGGACTTTGTAACGACGTCTTTAGTACCTTTTATGGATCTTGAGAGTGTACCGTGCATTGTGCCAATGGAGGCCTTTCAGAGCCATCGGATTTCAACTAAAACATCTTCATTTCTGTTGCGAAGATCGGAGTGTCGAACGACATGAGGGTAAGTCATTAATGACAGAATTTTCATTTTTGGGTGAACTAACCCTTTAAGATTTAAAAGGTACACTAACAAAATCAGCTAGTTAATAGGTTCAGTGAGAGAGTGGAAAATGGTCATATATAGAAATTCATATACACACACACACACACACACACACACACACACACACACACACACACACACACACACACACACACACACACACACACACACACACACACACACACACACACACACATACATATACACTGAACAAAATTATAAACGCAACACCTTTGTTTTTGCCCCCATTTTTCATGAGCTGAACTCAAAGATCTAAGACTTTTTCTATGTCCACAAAAGGCCTACTTCAAATCTGACTAAATCTGTGTTAGTGAGCACTTCTCCTTTGCCGAGATAATCCATCCACCTCACTGGTAAGATGCTGATTAGACAGCCCATTTCATTCTTAGGTACATGGTCAGGTAATATGCAAATTATTGAATAATTATATGCAATTAATTTAATTTAATTTAATTCACATACAAAATTATTTACAATTATTCAAATGCATCACATAATTTAATAGCAAATAAAAAAACTTACATTTGTTATATAGAATAAATATATTAATTATATTATATTTAATATATATAGGGTTAAAAATAATGAATAGGCTGCTATATTATATATATAAACATTTATTAAAATGAATCATAAATTAATAAAAAACAGGTATAAATACAGAATTAATATAATTTATTATATTTAATAAACTATTTGCACATGCGATACAGCATATGTGTCTGTGTTCAGATGTGTGTGTGGTTCAGGTAAACCCTACACTAATAGGGACAAAATGTCCACACAAAGATGGGAATATCTGAAATCTTTTGATAGCCTATAAATCATACTAAGCGATGTTTTTTGAAAATGTAAAAATGCAGAAAGTGTACTTTGATGGGTAGGGTTAGGGAATAGAAAGTACAGTTTGTACAGTATAAAAATCATTATGTCTACGAAATGTCCCCATAAAACCAAACGTGTGTGTGCGTCTAAGCCTGAGGTTCACTTCCCTCATTAAAGCCATTAAATCATGTTCAGGAGACAAAAAAGAAAATATGCCAAACATTCACATAGAGAACAGCCGAGCTGATCTAATGGTTCATATTCAACAAATATATTAATAACATTTTTAATACTTCATGCAATTTCATTATAATCTGGTGGTTCAAATAAACTACGTGTCGAGAGGAGAGGAGATGAGCATTAGCAAAGAAAAGAAAAAACTGGGCTGGTAACCAAACATTTGAATCATCTATCAGCAATGTAATAATTGGGCTGTAATATAAGCAACTACCAGATCAGAGGACAAATAGAAATATAGTTATTGAGATAAACATTTACAGAAACTTTTAGCCACAGTGACTTACATTGCATTCAAGGTACACATTTTTAACTCTGGGAAGGACCTTGGCGAACTCACAGCAGCCAAATACTGTATGTTTTTGAGGTGCATTTCATCGTGTAAACCTTTATTTGTGTGAATATAGAGTAATATTGGTTATTAAATCAGCATAAACTGGATTCTGGAGAAACAAATGGCCTGTATGAGGTGACATTAAGGCCCATGACCCAACCAAAGCTACTAAAGCCCAAAGTATAGGCTAATTTGGCATGGGTATGCATACAGTGGACGTAATTTAGCATAGCATGAATATTTGGGATAGTAAAGGGATAGTTCACCACTTCACCCCAAAATTTAAATTCTGTCATCAATTACTCACCTTCATGTCATTCCAAACCCATAAGACTTCATCTTCACAATATTTTTAATAAAATCTGAGAGATTTCGGTCCCTCCATTGAAAGTCTATACATTCTGTTTATGTTCGCTGATCAATGTTTATACGTGAATAAAAGCCTAAATTAAATCGGTTCATCATAAAACGCGACTGTGTCTCTTCAGCAGACTTGGATTAAACCTCTCAATTCATGTGGATTTATTTTATGATCTCTTTATGAACATTTTGAAGTCTTTCAGTGGAGGCTCAGATTTCATGAAAAATAGTATCATTTGTGTTTCGAAGATGAAAGACTTATGGGTTTGGAATGACATATGTGTGAGTAATGGGGACATCATTTTCATTTTTGGGTGAACTGACCCTTTAAGAACTAATGAAAATCAGCAAGGTTTTTTGGGCCTAATATAGGAAGGTACTATATATTTAAAAGAACCATGAAAAATACACCACACACCTGTATGAAGCAAGTGAGTGGTGGGGCAAATATCCTGAGTGAAAGTACGCAAGAGTGTCGGCTGCGTTTCCTGGACTGAGCCCTAGAGGGAGCAAAGGCATGCGCATTTCTTCAGCGGAGGCGTACGGACGAAAGCCATCGCGAAGATACTCCTCCTGTGGAGCCCCTGCCAGCAGCATATTAGGAATCTGCCTGGACAGGCTGAGAGAGAAAGAACAGCAAATGAGAAAAAAAAGACTGAAAGCTGTAAGATGTGCAGGTGCGTGAGAAAGTGTGAGGTACTGACTGCGTTTGAAGACGAGGGTCTTGAATGAGAGCACTAGGGTTCATGCTGAAAGGGTGGGATGGGCCGAGGTACGGAGGGAGAGAGAGGGAGGTCTTCTCCTGGGATGGTAAAGGCCGATCCGGGGCCAAACGCTCTTGGCCGGACACTCTCAATGCTGCATCAGCCTAAAAGGGGAAAAAACATTAATGGTTAGGGCACCATGGGAATTTTCTTGCAGATATATTAATTCCATTGTACACAAATCAATAATTGTATGCGTTTATGCTGCATAATGTAAAGGTATATGACCATTTTCCACCCTCTCACTGAACAGAAAAATTAAATAGGCCGGTTTAGCTGCTATACGTTTTATTAACTATATAATTCCCTATGGTGAATGAGTGAGTAAGTTAGTAAGTGAGTGAATGATGAGTAGCAAGTGAGTGAGCGAGTGAGTAGCAAGTGAGTCAATACGGGAGTGAATAAGGGTGTGAGTGAGTGAACAAGGGAGTGAGTAGTAAGTGAGCGAGTGAGTAAGTGATTGAACAAGGGAGTAAGTGAGTAGTAAGGGAGCGAGTGAGTAGTGCGTGAGTGAGTGAGGAGTGAGTAGTGCGTGAGTGAGTGAGGAGTGAGTAAGTGATTGAACAAGGGAGTAACTGAGTAGTGCGTGAGCGAGTGAGTAGTGCGTGAGTGAGTGAGTGAGTAAGTGAGTGAATAAGGGAGTGAGTAGCGAGTGAGCGAAAAAGTGAGCAATTAAATCACAATTAAACCGCATGCGGTTTGGCAAAGGCTGCGATTATTTAATGCGCAGCTTCTCAGTGAAGCTCGGCTGTGATCAGTAGTAAATGCTGCTCCATCTGCACGTCAGAGGGCGCTCTCGCACAAGGTACTCCAAATATGTGCCGCAGAAGTACAATAGCCTGCATCATTCCAGGAAATCCCTATGAACATTATACTAGCGGTGAGCTGAATAAACAGAAGTTTGAAACGCTTTGATTGATTAAACATGACTAAATGCTTGTCATGTTTGTCGTGTGTTGCTTTTTCAAAAGCACGTTATAAGAGACTCAAACTCGCAGTGATTTCAGATGGAGCAGCATTTACTACTGATCACAGAGCTGTCCTGCACTGACAAACTGCACATAAACAAATTATCACAGCCTTTGCAATTTCATAATCATCTGAGGGAGTGAGTGAGGGAGTGAGTGAGTGAGTGAGTGAGTGAGTGAGTGAGTGAGTGAGTGAGTGAGTGAATAAGTGAGTGAATAAGTGAGTGAATAAGTAGGTGTGAGTGAGTGAGTGAGTGAGTGAGTGAGTGAGTGAGTGAGTGAGTGAGTGAGTGAGTGAGTGAATAAGTGAGTGAGTTGTGAGTAAATAAGTGAGTGAGTGAGTGAGTGAGTGAGTGAGTGAGTGAGTGAGTGAATAAGTGAGTGAGTTGTGAGTAAATAAGTGAGTGAGTGAGTGAGTGAGTAAGTAAGTGAGTGAATAAGTGAGAAAGTGAGTGAGTAAATAAGTGAGTGAGTAGTGAGTGAGTGAGTAAGTGAGTAAATAAGTGAGTAAGTAAGTGAGTGAGTGAGTGAGTGAGTGAGTGAGTGAATAAGTGAGTGAATAAGTGAGTGAATAAGTGAGTGAGTTGTGAGGAAATAAGTGAGTGAGTGAGTGAGTGAGTGAGTGAGTGAGTGAGTGAGTGAGTGAGTGAGTGAGTGAGTGAGTGAGTGAATAAGTGAGAAAGTGAGTGAGTAAATAAGTGAGTGAGTAGTGAGTGAGTGAGTGAGTAAGTGAGTTAATAAGTGAGTAAGTAAGTGAGTGAGTGAGTGAGTGAGTGAGTGAGTGAGTGAGTGAGTGAGTGAGTGAGTGAGTGAGTGAGTGAGTGAGTGAGTGAGTGAGTGAGTGAGTAAGAGTAAATAAGTGAGTGAGTAGTGAGTAAGTGAGTGAGTGAGTGAGTGAGTGAGTGAGTGAGTGAGTGAGTGAGTGAGCGAGTGAGCGAGTGAGTGAGCGAGTGAGTGAGCGAGTGAGTAAATAAGTGAGTGAGTGAGTGGATGAGTAAATAAGTGAGAAAGTGAGTGAGTGAGTAAATAAGTGCGTGAGTGAGTGAGTGAGTAAATAAGTGAGAAAGTGAGTGAATGAGTGAGTGAGTGAGTGGATGAGTGAATAAGTGAGTGAGTGAGTGAGTGAGTGAGTGAGTGAGTGAGTGAGTGAGTGAGTGAGTGAGTGAGTGAGTGAGTGAGTGAGTGAGTGACCGAGTGAGTGAGTGAGTGACAGTGACTGAGTGAATAAGTAAGCAAGTGAGTGAGTAAATAAGTGAGTGCATATCTATAAATGCCACAAATTAAGATGTACTGAGTGAACACGTCCAGATTAGTAATATTATTAATATATGTATGTATAAATATAAATGTGAATGTGTTTTATGTATGTTTTTGTTTTGCTTTGTGAAATGCTTTGGCATTATGTACCCACGTATGTCATGCCAATAAAGCAAAATTGAAATGAATTGAATTGAGTAGTGAGTGAGTGAGTAAATAAGTAAATAAGTGAGAAAGTGAGTGAGTGAGTGAATAAGTAAGTGAGTGAGTAGTGAGTAAGTGTGTGTGTAAGTTTACTGTGCTGCATGTGACATGATCTGTACATATATAGTATATATATGTTTGTTTGTTTTTATTATCTATATATAATATGTTAATGCTTTGGCAACATTGTGATACACAGTCATGCTAATAAAGCAAATTTGAATTGAATTGAATTGAAAAGTGAGAAAGTGAGTGAGTGAGTGAGTGAGTGAGTGAGTGAGTGAGTGAGTGAGTGAGTGAGTGAGTGAGTGAGTGAGTGAGTGAGTGAGTAGTGAGTGAGTGAGTGAGTAGTGAGTAAGTGAATGAGTGAGTGAGTGATTTTTAAGTTAGTGAATAAGTGAGTGCGTAGTGAGTGAGTGAATAAGTAAGTGAGTGAGTAAGTGCATAAGTGAGTGAGTGAGTGAGTGAGTTTTAAGTTAGTGAATAAGTGAGTGAGTGAGTGAGTGAGTGAGTGAGTGAGTGAGTGAGTGAGTGAGTGACCGAGTGAGTGAGTGAGTGACAGTGACTGAGTGAATAAGTAAGCAAGTGAGTGAGTAAATAAGTGAGTGCATATCTATAAATGCCACAAATTAAGATGTACTGAGTGAACACGTCCAGATTAGTAATATTATTAATATATGTATGTATAAATATAAATGTGAATGTGTTTTATGTATGTTTTTGTTTTGCTTTGTGAAATGCTTTGGCATTATGTACCCACGTATGTCATGCCAATAAAGCAAAATTGAAATGAATTGAATTGAGTAGTGAGTGAGTGAGTAAATAAGTAAATAAGTGAGAAAGTGAGTGAGTGAGTGAATAAGTAAGTGAGTGAGTAGTGAGTAAGTGTGTGTGTAAGTTTACTGTGCTGCATGTGACATGATCTGTACATATATAGTATATATATGTTTGTTTGTTTTTATTATCTATATATAATATGTTAATGCTTTGGCAACATTGTGATACACAGTCATGCTAATAAAGCAAATTTGAATTGAATTGAATTGAAAAGTGAGAAAGTGAGTGAGTGAGTGAGTGAGTGAGTGAGTGAGTGAGTGAGTGAGTGAGTGAGTGAGTGAGTGAGTGAGTGAGTGAGTGAGTGAGTAGTGAGTGAGTGAGTGAGTGAGTGAGTAGTGAGTAAGTGAATGAGTGAGTGAGTGATTTTTAAGTTAGTGAATAAGTGAGTGCGTAGTGAGTGAGTGAATAAGTAAGTGAGTGAGTAAGTGCATAAGTGAGTGAGTGAGTGAATGAGTTTTAAGTTAGTGAATAAGTGAGTGAGTGAGTGAGTGAGTGAGTGAGTGAGTGAGTGAGTGAGTGAGTGAGTGAGTGAGTGAGTGAGTGAGTGAGTGAGTGAGTGAGTGAGAAGGTGAGTGAGTGAGTGAATGAATAAGTAAGTGAGTGAGTAGTGAGTGAGTAAATAAGTGAGAAAGTGAGTGAGTGAGTGAGTGAGTGAGTGAGTGAGTGAGTGAGTGAGTAAGTAGATAAGTGAGTGAGTGAGTAATTTTTAAGTTAGTGAATAAGTGAGTGAGTGAATAAGTAAGTGAGTGAGTAGTGAGTAAGTGAATAAGTGAGTGAGTGAGTGAGTTTTAAGTTAGTGAGTGAGTGAGTGAGTGAGTGAGTGAGTGAGTGAGTGAGTGAGTGAGTGAGTGAGTGAGTGAGTAAGTGAGTAAGTGAGTGAGTGAGTGAGTGAGTGAGTGAGTGAGTAAGTGAGTGAGTGAGTAAGTGAGTGAGATAATATTTGTTTCGGTGCATACACAAAGTATCAGAGTCCTTTTCCTTTGCAACACTTTTTGGTGTTATTGACTTATTTTATAAAAATTAATGATTTCAATTAGTAAGTTAAAAAAAATAATTCAATTAGCAAGTAAAAAAAAAAACTGTCAGTATACAGCAGATCTGCATTAGTAAATACTGAACACATATCACATATGCTGTAGCCATACTGATTTAATATATAAGGTGCTATGTATTGCTGGGCAAAGTGAGAATTAATGTAAATGGATATACGACTGCATTCACACAGTCAGTGTTTGGGACTGAATTGTGCATTTGAGTGAATGACAAATAAGAGTGTCCAAGATAAAGAAAAGAAAACTATTTTTTCAAATTTCTTAGAAACGTTACTTTTGTATTCATGTTGGTTTAATACGGTTTTGAAAAACTAGAATACATGCGAATATGCACATCTTGATCATTATTTTCAAAAAAGGTTTTAATTTTCATCCTGAACTAACTTTGCCATGTCATAAAAATGATCTGACATTTTTAGGAAACATTCCATCATATCCATGTTTTTTTTTGTCCTGCATGTTGACAAACTCTTTTAAATTATATAATCCTTATTTTTTCATAAAAAATAAATAAATAAATAAAAATTATATTTATATCTTTTACTAGATTTTTTTCCCTTCATTTCATTCACTTCATTAGCTATGTTTCCATCCACCTATTCTTATGCCAATTTTGGGATGTTGCACAAAAAACTCTGGATGAAAACTTCAAGATGCGCATAAACGGGAGCGTTTGAAAGCAGGCATCTATCAGCAGATATATTAGGGATCTTTTTTGTTTTTTATTTTTAATAAATTTGCAAAGATTTCAAACAAACTTCTTTCACATTGACATTAAGGGGTATGGGGGTGGGGGGGGGGGGGGTTAATTTAATCCATTTTGGAATAAGGCTGTAGCATAAAATGTGGAAAAAGTGAAGCGCTGTGAATACTTTCCGGATGCACTGTATATAAACATAGTATGTATTTATTTTACAAGCAACTCAATTCAATTTCAAATAGTGCCAAATATAGAGTCTATAGATGAAACAGCAAGTGTGTGTGTGTGGTCGAGACAGGCACAAAGAAGAGAGACAGCATGGCTTAAAGCTGACTGAGGATCCAGAGCATTGGTCCCTCTATCCTGTCTCTCTCTCTCTCTCTCTCTCTCTCTCCGGGCAGAGCTACAGAAGACTCTTTGTGTAAACAGAGAGAGGGTAGTTTGATCAGGGGAAAGTGCCTATTGTCTCTCCTGATGTCCCCTGACTGTAGTGCTAAATAAACTCAAAGCCACACAGAACGAGAGCTGAACAAACCTTCCATCCGAATCCACACACACACACACACATTCTGGCCTGATCTTGCGGTCGCGCCTGAGAGTCACCGAAATAATGGACATGTAGGACACCCACAGATCAGCCCATTTGCACTAATCCAGCCCAATTTAAACCCTGCGACCCCATCAGGACCTCAATCCCTCTTCAGAGCGGAAGCCTGCGGTCAAGCCCTCCTGACCACACAAACATAATATCAGCCCTGTGGATCAAGAGGTCTGGAGAGATGTTTCTGTTTGTATTGATTGGCAAGGATAAAGGGAAAGAAGGGAAAGAAAAAGTCGCCGTCATAAACATACGGTTCTAATTTTCACAACCAAATGAATGACCTCACTCGTGCTGGACTAGTTACAGTTCTTTTGTGCTCATGTCAGATAATAGTTTATTTGAATGAAAATAAAACATGAATAAAAGCACAAAACATCAATTCTAAGATTTTTGGACACCTGAAAATCTCAGAAGATTTGAATACGTATGAAAGCCTTTTTCATCATCAGTTTTGGTCGAAATAAAATGGACTTGCCGGACAATTTCATAGTTCTACCTCTTTTTTGCATATCCCAACGTAACTTGTGCAAATAATCCACATTAACTGTATAATTTTCGGGTTTCTGTGTGAAATTTTCAAGGGGTATTTCAGTTTGTTTTGTCAACTTTTAGGAATACACTGGCATATACAGAGGAACTCAGAGCTAACAGACATGGACTAAAATTATATTTTTCACAAAAACTTAATTCCGTCATACCTGACGTCCTTCAGACCTCCAGAATCCATTGACTGTTTTAGTTGGGGCGATGGTGACCACAGGCGGGGTGCCTGTGGGCGGGCCCAGGTTGGTACCCATGGCAACTCGCTTAGGCGTACTGACCGGAGAAATGTGATTGGTCACCGGGGAGGAAACATGCGATGACTCGCCACTAATAGAACCTGAAAAAGAGAAGGCAGATGAGAGATTCTTGAGATATAGCATTAAATATATAACATATAGGGATTTTTTTAAAATCTTATTTTAATATAATTTGAATATTTGATTTGCATATTTGAATACGTTGAATATTTACTTTTATGTTAGGTGTGATTATATATTAGTGCTTTCAAACAGATAAATCAAGATTAATCCAATCAAACATAAAAGTCTGTTAAAAAATATATGTGTGTGTGTACAAACTTTTGTTAGGTGTGATCATGGGCGTCGGAGCAAAAAAACATGTGGGTGGGTCCTGTCTCAGAAACATTTTACTGGAGTAGATGCCATTTACATTAAGTACAAATATCCTGCCTTGTTTGCTAAACGTCTGGTTGGGCAAGACAAAATTACGGAAATCACTGTTTCATTGAGAGCGTCAATAGTGTAAGGGTAAGACGCACGGCATCAAGTTGACGCAAGGTTCGAATCCGCCTTTTGCCGAACTCACTCTACTCCCTTTTCCCATCACATATCGGATCGGAAAGGCATTTATTTATTTAGAAAATATTAGAAAAGTGGAAATAAAGCGTCTATGTGTTTAATAAGAAATGTTTATCAGTTAGGGATAGGTAAACAGACATGTGCTGAATTAGAGACCATTAAAGTGAGTAGGTCCAATATCATTGATCGTAAAAAGTGGGAGGGTCTTGTCCCACCCACATACAATGGTTCCGACACCCATGGGTGTGATTATATATTAGAGCTGTAAAATAGGTTACTTGTGTGTGTGTGTGTGTGTGAGTTTGTGAGAGTGAGTGTGTGCGCGTGTGTGCGCGTGTGTGCGCGTGTGTGCGCGTGTGTGCGCGTGTGTGCGCGTGTGTGTGTGTGTGTGTGTGTGTGTGTGTGTGTGTGTGTAAACTTATGTTAGGTGTGATTATATATTAGTGCTGTCAAATTGATTAATCGCGATTAATCGCATCTAACATAAAAGTCTGTAAATATATAAGTGTGTGTGTGTGTGTGTGTACAAATTTTTATGTTAGTTATGATTATATATTAGTGCTGTCAAATCGATAATCGTGATTAATCGCATCTAACATAAAAATCTGTTAAAAATGTGTGCGTCTACAAACTTTTGTTAGGTGTGATTATATATTATGGCTGTCAAATCGATTAATCACATCTAACATAAAAGTTTGCAAATATATTATAAATATATATGTGTGTGTGTGTGTGTGTGTGTGTGTGTGTGTGTGTGTGTGTGTGTGTGTGTGTGTGTGTGTGTGTGTGTGTGTGTGTGTGTGTGTGTGTGTGTGTGTGTGTGTGTGTGTGTGTGTGTGTGTGTGTGTGTGTGTGTGTGTGTGTGTGTGTGTGTGTGTGTGTGTGTGTGTGTGTGTGTGTGTGTGTGTGTGTGTGTGTGTGTGTGTGTGTGTGTGTGTGTGTGTGTGTGTGTGTGTGTGTGTGTGTGTGTGTGTGTGTGTGTGTGTGTAAAATGTTTTTGTGTGTGTAAAATGTCAGTTATGATTATATATTAGTGCTGTCAAATAGATTAATCACGATTAATCGCATCTAACATAAGTTTGTAAATATATAATAAATATATATATCTATATGTATGCGTACAAACTTTTATGTTATGTGTGATTATATATTAGTGCTGTCAAATCGATTAATCGCATCTCACATAAAAGTTTGTAAATATATTATAAATGTGTGTGTGTGTGTGTGTGTACAATTTTTTTATGTCAGTTATGATTATATATTAGTGCCTTCAAATAGATTAATCACAATTAATCACATCTAACATAAAAGTTTGTAAATATATTATAAATGTGTGTGTATGCGTGTGTGTGTGTGTGTGTGTGTGTGTGTGTGTGTGTGTGTGTGTGTGTGTGTACAATTTTTTGTCAGTTATGATTATATATTAGTGCTGTCAAATGGAATAATCACAATTAATTGCATAACATAATAGTTTGTAAATGTATGCATGTATGTATGTATGCATGCATGGATATGCATATGTATTACACACACAAACAAAACCAAACTTTATATTGATACATTATAAAATACAATTCATTTATTAAATAAATAAATTACTTTCATAATTTAAATTAAACAATCCTGAATCTTCCACAGCTCAATAACGCAAGTTTCTGACTAAAGTGCGACGTTCTGCGAACTGAGAGAGACGTACTGTATAATAACATCAGAGGCAACAACAGGCTATCTAGACAAGTAGAAGAGGCGAAGAAAGGGGGATGTATTTGTATGTGTGTGCATGCCAGACAGAACTAACAACTTGTCAGATGAAGTGAACATACATCATCACTTCCCTGAGTGCCAACCTCGCCGCTATCAAAGTCCCGTTGGGCTGTCAGATCAGATGCCAGTTTAAAGAGATAAAGAAACAAACACTGCCATCTCCCTGCGGTAAACACACATGAACATGCACTCATTCCTCTAAACCCCCACCGTGGTAATGCAGCGCTTTACTGTGATCAAAGACATTTTGTGTGTGTGTGTGTGTGTGTGTGTAAGCATGCACACATACATATATCTGAGTGGTCTAAGACACGCCAAAATCCAAAACAAAGACATTCTTTGTGTCTCACAACAAAATGTATAAAGAGAGAAACTTTACATCAATTCTGATTGGTCAATATCAGCATTGAGCAATCAAATACGTTTGTATAATGTCTGCTAAATAATATTTCCAAAGTGTTTCAATGGCAACATACTGCATGGTACGTTTACTTTAATATCTCTCATATCATTCTACAGTCTATTTCCATAACAAATCAAGTTATATAATTAATTGCTGCAGTAAAAACAGCCCTGGAGGACTCCGGTATTTATTTCATGAGATGAACTTTTGAGAGATGACTAGAAGCAATCAAACAAAAAAGTCACTTTCAATATTGTTGCTAGGCAGATTACTTCTTGCATTGTAATGATGGTTAAATTGGGATTTTAAAAGTGAGGAGGTAGATAATTAAATAATTTAAGCTCAACTCAATAGTTAAAATCCATGTATTTTTATCTATTTGGCAATGGCAACTATAGCAGTCTAATAAGCAGGATAATAATGTACAGTACGATACAAGATCTGGTCACCCTTGCAATAATGAACGGCTGACTGTACATGATCCCTTCCACAATATGCACTTCTTGTGGTTTCGATTGCAGCGAGTGTGTGTGAGAAATGACTTTCCTCATTAAGACAGAAACCTACACAAGGCTTGAAAAACCACACAAGCACAGAAAAAACCCATTGCCGCTAAAAGCAGTATCTATATAAGACACCCAACACAAAGAGTAAAGTAGGTCAGCCCTCCTCAGAGCGCTTGTGTCTGCCAGAGAGCTGATAAGAAGTCAATACTCCTGGTTTTGTAGTACTTCGCTCCTTTTGTGTTAAATTTTACTTTACTCTTTTACATACATGTAGATTTATACCTAGAAAGCACTGACAACTAATAATAAATGGTTTATACAAAGGGAAACGCCGCTTTTACTATTGCCAAAACTTATGGTTAAGACACAGTTTATGCTACAGAGATGTATGATACCTCATATCGTGGACTTCTTGTAGCTCAAAAATCCACATTGTTTACTTTGTAAGCAATATAAAACAGGTGAAAAATACCCAAAACTTACATTGAAAGTGTGACTCGTGACCATTATGACGTGTGAAGTGAATAACACTGATTATCTCTTCATCACGGCACCTGTTAGTGAGTGGGATATATTAGGCAGCAAGTGAACATTTTGTCCTCAAAGTTGATGTGTTAGAAGCAGGAAAAATGGGCAAGCGTAAGGATTTGAACAAGTTTGACAAGGGCCCAATTGTGATGGCTAGATGACTGGGTCAGAGCATCTCCAAAACTGCAGCTCTTGTGGGGTGTTGCCGGTCTGCAGTGGTCAGTGTCATCTAAAGTGGGCCAAGGAAGGAACAGTGGTGAACCGGCGACAGGGTCATAGGCGGCCAAGGCTCATTGATGCACTTGGGGACCGAAGGCTGTCCCATGTGGTGCGATCAAACAGACGAGCTACTGTAGCTCAAATTGCTCAAGAAGTTAATGCTGGTTCTGATAGAAAGGTGTCAGAATACACAGTCACAGTTTTTCAGACCAGTCAGGGTGCCCATGCTGTCCACTGCCGAAAGCACCAACAGTGGGCACATGAGCATCAGAACTAGGGTGACCACCCGTCCCGCTTTGAAAATGTCCCGCATTTTCATCAGTCTGTTGGTTTTTAATTATCATAAGAAAACATGCATGCGTTCTTTTGCCTTTTTAAGAAAGCATTTCATTTATTCTTTTTGCGGCATCGTTTTTCACCTAGACATATTTAACAGCGCTTCGTCAAACGTAACATCCCGCCTTTCACAAGTACAACAACAGCCGTTTTCAAAATCCTATCCAATGGTTGAAAAGAAAGGAGTAAACACGGTCACTAGTAGGTTGTGACGGCTGTCAATCAAAATGTGGAGCGGATTCGTTCCATTTAGAAAACGAATGGATAATTCGGTAAAATGGTTATATTCTTAATATATAATATAATATATAAGACTTTCAATGAACTAATTTCATGTTGCTTTATATTTTATTTGTTCATTATTGGACTTGGTCAGATCTGATGCCTGCTGCTTTTGGGCTCAGTGATGTTGAATTTAAATGACATGTAAAATATTACATTGTGATGTAATGGTGTTTTCTGGAAGGGACTAAAGAACAAAGTATTTTTATCATCTGAAAGGCAGAATACATATGTTTTTATTAAGTTAGATAGACATTGTGTAACGGTTTCAGGTTATGTTTTAGTGTCGGTAACATGTCCCACATTGTCCCACACAAACTTAGTAATTGTCCCACATTTGGTTTGTTTGATGGTGGTCACGCTAATCAGAACTGGACCACGGAGCAATGGAAGAAGGTGGCCTGGTCTGCCGAATCATGTTTTATTTTACATCACATGGATGGCCGGGTGTGTGTGCGTCGCTTACCTGGGGAACACATGGCACCAGGATGCACTATGGGTAAAAGGCAAGCCGGCGGAGGCAGTGTGATGCTTTGGGCAATGTTCTGCTGGGAAACCTTGGGTCCTGCCATCCATGTGGATGTTACTTTGACACTTACCACCTACCGAAGCATTGTTGCAGACCATGTACAC
>NC_137121.1:26311695-26324195 GCF_949357685.1 Gobio gobio
GCCTTAAATAAGGTGGCCGAGAGAGTTCAACATGCTGCAAATGAAGGAAACGGATGCAAATAGGAAAAACACCAGCAAATTAAGAAACCACCTTAAACAGTTTGACTCACAACGCAAGCAAATGCAGAAACCTGGTGCAAATGCTCACAACACAAAAAAATACAGAAACCTGCTGAAACAAATACAAACAACTCAACATAATACAGAAATGCGCTGCAAATACTCACAATGCAACCAAATAGAGAAACACGGTGCAAATACTCACAACCCAAACAAATACAGAAACACTGCAAATACTCACAACGCAAACAAATACAGAAACACCCTGCAAATACTCACAACCCAAACAAATACAGAAACACCCTGCAAATACTCACAACCCAAACAAATACAGAAACACTGTAAATACTCACAACGCAAACAAATACAGAAACACTGTAAATACTCACAACGCAAACAAATACAGAAACACTGTAAATACTCACAACCCAAACAAATACAGAAACACTGCAAATACTCACAACGCAAACAAATACAGAAACACCCTGCAAATACTCACAACGCAAACAAATACAGAAACACTGTAAATACTCACAACCCAAACAAATACAGAAACACTGTAAATACTCACAACACAAACAAATACAGAAACACTGTAAATACTCACAATTCAACAAAAAATAGAAACCTGCTGCAAATACTCACAACGCAAACAAATACAGAAACCTGCTGCAAATACTCACAACGCAACCAAATACAGAAACCTGCTGCAAATACTCACAACGCAACCAAATATAGAAACCTGCTGCAAATACTCACAACGCAACCAAATACAGAAACCTGCTGCAAATACTCACAACGCAACCAAATACAGAAACCTGCTGCAAATACAATGCAAACAAATACAGAAACGCTGCAAATACTCACAACGCAAACAAATACAGAAACACTGTAAATACTCACAATTCAACCAAAAATAGAAACCTGCTGCAAATACTCACAACGCAACCAAATACAGAAACCTGCTGCAAATCCTCACAATGCAAACAAATACAGAAACCTGCTGTAAATACTCACAACGCAAAAAATACAGAAACACGCTGCAAATACTCACAACACAAACAAATACAGAAATACCCTGCAAATACTCACAACGCAACCAAATACAGAAATACCCTGCAAATACTCACAACGCAACCAAATACAGAAACCTGCTGCAAATACAACGCAAACAAATACAGAAACCTGCTACAAATACTCACAACGCAAACAAATACAGAAACACCCTGCAAATACTCACAACGCAACCAAATACAGAAACACTGTTGAAAATACTCATAACTCAACCAAATACAGAAACCTGCTGCTAATACTCACAACGCAAACAAATACAGAAACACCCAGCGAATACTCACAACGCAAACAAATACAGAAACATGCTGCAAATACTCACAACGCAAACAAATACAGAAACACCCTGCAAATACTCACAACGCAAACAAATATAGAAACCTGCTGGAAATACTCACAACTCAACCAAATACAGAAACCTGCTGCAAATACTAACAACGCAACCAAATACAGAACCCTGTTGCAAATACTAACAACGCAACCAAATACAGAAACCTGCTGAAAAAAATAAAAACAATGCAACCAAATACAGAAATGCGCTGCAAATATTCACAATGCAACCAAATACAGAAACGTGTAGCAAATACAGAAACCTGCTGCAAATTCTCACAACGCAACCAAATACAGACATGTTCAGCAAATATAGAAACGTGCAGCAAATACAGAAACCTGCTGCAAATACTCACAACACAACCAAATGCAGAAACGTGCAGCAAATACAGAAACCTGCTGCAAATACTCACAACGCAACCAAATACAGAAACGTGCAGCAAATACAGAAACCTGCAACAAATACTCACAACGCAACCAAATACAGAAATGTGCAGTAAATACAGAAACCTGCAACAAATACTCACAACGCAACCAAATACAGAAATGTGCAGTAAATACAGAAACATGCTGCAAATACTCACAACCAAACACAGAAACATGCTGCAAATACTCACAACCAAACACAGAAACATGCTGCAAATACTCACAACCAAACACAGAAACATGCTTCAAATACTCACAACCAAACACAGACACATGCTGCAAATACTCACAACGCAACCAAATACAGAAAAAATGTGCTGCAAATACTCAAATACTCAATAGCAGGTTTCTGAATTTGGTTGCATTGTGAGTATTTGCAGAACATGTGTTGTCAAACTGTTTAAGATGTTTTCTTAATTTGCTGGTGCCTTTTCTGTTTGCATTATGTTTTCTTCTGTTTCAGTGCGTTGAGCTCTCTCGGCCACTGTACATAAAGGATTCAATCACCCAAAAATGACAATTCTGTCATAATTGAATCACCCTCATGTCATTCCAAACCTGTATGACTTTCATGTCACAAAAAGGAGACATTTTGCAAAAATGTCCAAACTGCTCTTTTACAATTAAGTAAATGGGAATTACTGTAGAACTGTCAAGCCCCCAAAATAATAGTACAAAAGGATATATATATATATATATATATATATATATATATATATATATATATATATATATATATATATATATATATATATATATATATATATATATATATATATATATATATATATATATATATATATATAAAAAAGTATTTATACCAAATATATCTGGTATGATTCCACTTTCATATAGATTATTTTTCCACCACATTCCTTTAACTGAATCGATAGAGGTTTGGAGATAAGCATCTCACTAAACTACATTATTGCTCTCACAACACAAAACATTGCTGCTTCGTTGCAATTTTTAGCATGACCTACAACCTTATTAAAGGAGTTAATTAGTCAGCTGGCATGCTTAACACAATATTCCACACCATTGCACATCCATTCACACACTGACACACCTACACCTAACACATAAGTGTTTTAATCCCTGATCTAGCAGGATTTACTGTAGGTCTGTGGCTTATCAACCTCACACCTTTGAGTATAGTCACATATAACACAAATATTGTACTAAAATCATCAGATCTCTAGCTGGCCGAGAATGAATGGCCAAATCTTTAAAATGGCTCTCTAAAAGCACCCAAGGCTTGTTATGTGAAGACCTCCTCTCTCTCAAAGATGAAATCCTGCTGTGCTGTTTTTCCCAGAGGCTTTAGCTGTGGTTCGAGTCAGCAAAAACAGTCCCACAGTCCTCTGCTCCCCACTGGCTCTCTAATAAGCTTGTTCATTAAACAGTACAGCCAATGCAAATTGACCCAGCCCTTGTCGACATGACCGGCTCATGTAAATTCAATGGGAGAAACAGCAGGGATAAAAGACTGGGTGATGGATGATGTGTCAAAGTGCTTTGTTGGGCACAAATGAACACACTCACACACATGCATGTCCATAATGATGACAGACAAGCATTGATGCATGAGCAACTACAGAGATCTGCTACCCTCGGCATTCATTAAGACTAGATAAAGCACCTCACACACACCTGCCTTCTGCTCATTAACCCGTGTGTGTGCGTGTTTCACTGACAATATTAAAGATGGATGAGGATTAAGAAGGTACTGATACTTCCAGAGAGAAATGCACTAATTGGTTTTGACTACAATAGAGATTGATAACTAGAGAGAATGTTGATCACAAAGCTACTGGTCACAAAGGGCTTGAAGGTTGAAGACCTTAGACTGAAGTGCAAGTACCGAAACAACTCTACATGCCATAACTGAAGCCCTTACACTAGCCTTGAATGTCCTTGATTAACTTTGTATTGATTTTTCTGGATCCGTCTGCAGAAATGTACACTGTTATCTACAACCTGTTGATCTCAAAGCTGATTTAGCGCATTTAGGATTGTATTTTCTTGGGATAACAAGGCTTCCCAAGTTACCCTGAAAGGCTCACTCCGTTATCCGCGCTCCAAAACCACTGGTGCCCCACAAGGTTCGGTAATTAGTCCCTTAAACTTCTCCATTTAGACCAGATCACTCTGTACCAGCATCCAGTCATGTTGCTTCTCTAATCACGGCTTCTCTGACCACACTTGACCGTTTATCTCTCATCCTGTCTGAATGTGTCTAATAAACCTCACTGATAATGACCTTGATTTCAAGACTAGGTTACTCTTCATCCCAGACAAGAGCTTTCCCACGGTCATGGTCTTAATCTCTGGTGACGGTCTCAGTGTCGTCCCCTCTAGGTGCAAATAAAACCTTTGATGTTGTCCTAGACAACCAGATCTCCCAAGCTTTAGGTTTCTTTACAAGTACAAGTGGGCCTTTTATGGCAACTTTGCCAACAACCCACACTCTTGTCTTGGGTTTGTCAACTCCAGTCCTGGGGACACCACCTCCCAGAATGTTTTAGATGTCTCACCAATTAAAACGCCACCTGATTTAACTAATCAGCTTGTTGGTGTGTTAAATAGGGAGACAACAAAAACATTCTGGGATATGGGTCCCGAGGACTGGAGTTGACTTTATGTTATTTACAGAAATTATATCACGTTACGCCTCTTTCTAGGTCACTAAAGTCAATCAAATTTAGGATACCATTTCTGGCCGGGCAGAATGACTATCCCAAGAGGTCCCTGAGCACATATCCATGGAGGTGACCTGGGGTTACGCTTGCACTGTACTTGAGGACTTGGTGTTCAGGTCAGACGGCACTCTCTGAGGGGCCCTTGTGACTGCACCAAGGGGCCCACATATTCTGCTTGTATTGTATGCACACATTCCCTAGTGGACTTGCACTGTATGTGCAGAGGGTTTGGGGGTCCTTGTGGTCTGCTCACACTGTATTCCATGAGGGCCCTGATGTTAAACTTCTTTTGGTAGTCTCGGGCAATGTGGCCTGAGGTTTTGGAGAGCCCTGGAAGTAATGTCAAATATGGCTCGTTTCCACCGAGTGGTGCGGTATGGTTCAGTACAGTATAATTTGGGGCCGTAAACCCTGATCCGGCTTGCGTTTCCACCGGGAACATATGCTTATGATAGGCGTGGTGTAGCCATCAACGTCTTTCTGGCATGAAGAAGGACGCGACAAAGTAAACAACAATGGACGACATACAACAGATCTTGTTCTTGCTTCTCGGCATGTGGCTGTTTGTCACAAGAAGACAACGCTTTGTTTGAGCCAAAACATCCTAGCTCCACCCTTTAGTACCGGACTACTGTGCTAGGTACCCCAACGGAAGAGTGCCAAAATAGTGGTATGGTACAGTTTTGGAATTAAGGTACATTTCACAACTTCTGACAATGGAAACGGCAAAAATTGCATACCGTACTGAACTGTACTGAACCATACCGCTAGGTGGAAACAAGCCATTATTTAACACAGCATACACCCCATGGATCAGCTACTTTAAGGGCGTTTTCACCCCCGAAAGTCCGCACCAAGGTCCGAACCAAAGTTCATGTTTTGATACATTTGATACATTCAGTTAGTTTTGGTTTGGTTTCACATTGCAATTATGCGAGCGGACTAAATAACTTTACATGACATACTTGCATCCTGTCGTCATCATCTATGTGGGCTGCATCTGGACATTGATTGGTTTGTAAACGAACGTGTGTCTGACGTCAGCGTCTTTGACAAGAATGAATGAACGGACGCATATCGTTGCCACTATTGAACAGTGCGCATTGCTTGACTATTCTTTTAGTTACGTTTAAAAGTGGACATTTCAAACTTTATATACACATATTTCTCATGTTTGTGAGACAAGTAGCCTGGTTTATTTGAGACGCGCTCCAGTTCATGTGCAAAGCATGTGATCGCTCCCGCAATTATTGTCTGCTACAGACTATTTGCTTCTTATTTATTAAATTCAGGCAATTATCTGATGAAACGTTGATTAAAATTAAGATACAATTTATACAAAACGAAATTCACATTAAAGAAAGGCTTTCTAAGCAAAATCATACAACATTTCTTTCAAAATCATTTCTGACCTTCTGTCTTCTGACAGATTGCGCATCTTTTCCCTTTTCATAATCAATGTAGCCTCGATGAAATTTAAAAATAGCATTTAAAAATAAACAGGAACTTCCTGTAAATGGTCTGAAAGTACGAGCCATACAGAAAATGCTTTCACACTAGAAACGAACCAAACCTTTGTTCAGTTTGATCCGGACCGAGACTACCTCTTTTCGTCGGACCAAATTTCATCTGTTTGGTCCGGATCGTGGTCCGGGGGAGGTTTCACACCTGTAATTTTGATTCAGACCAAACTCAGAAGTCAGCAAATCCGGACCAAACAAGGTAGGTGTGAAAGCGCCCTTAGTCTCTTAGCTCAATGTTTCCCAACCTCGGTTCTGGAGTACCCTCACCACTGCACATTTTTAGATGTCTTCCTAATCAAACACGTAACCTAGAACCTTGAGACACACCTTTTCAGGTTTCACCTCTTAAACTTCTTACGCTCACACCCAGGATAATGTACAACTAAACCAGAGACTTGCTACCAGAATACTTAACATTCCTTTTTTCTCATTATGCACCTATCCATCGGCACTTCAATTTGTTGACTCATTTGAAGACACAAGATGATTCACCTTTAGACACCAGAGCATAGCTATATATACACACAATTGTTGTAACATTTGCAGATCTTGATAATCAAGGCTCTTGTGGTATAACCTTAGCACTTGACCCATATCCTCAGCCTCCTGTTCTGGTAATCTGGTACTTTCTTGTTAGTCATTTTGAAAGGGTTATGAACATAAATGAAGCATCACAGTCTGTAGTACACTTTCGCCTTGTTTTAAAAGGAAAAGCAAATGACAATGTGAGTAATCTTCAGCAGGTTTTACTTAACTTCTCTATGCACAGAACCACATCAAACATGCAAGGTACCTCATAGTTACCGCATTAAACTATAAATGCTGCAGATACAGTACAGAACTCTAGTTCTCCCAAATACTAATTTCTTTTATTCAAAGAAATACATAGCCACCTAATCTTGTTCGTCAATGGTTCAGACGTTTATTTCTAAGATATTTAGATAGACCCTTCACTGATATGACAAACAAGGGTTTGCATTGCCAATAAAGTTTCATGGTTAATGCATTTATTTCCAAGATATCCAAACCAGCTTCAAACAATTCGCTCAGAAGTTATAATGTCAAGCTTTAAAGGGTTAGTTCACCCGAAAATGGAAATTCTGTCATTGATTACTCACCCTCATGTCGTTCCAAACCCCTAAGACCTTCGTTCAAGGTCTTACGGGTTTGGAACGACATGAGGGTGAGTAATCAATGACAGAATTTCCATTTTTGGGTGAACTATCCCTTTAAAACACCAAGTTTACACTTACTAGAACTTCTGGCAGGTACGGAAGCATGTGTAATCTGACATAGTGTAAACAATTACAACATACAGTAAATACAGCTTTGTGTGTGTTTGGGCAGCAGGAAATGTCTAACAAAAAAGTGAAAGCTTTTGTTACAACCCACGCTGTCCCATCTAAAGGGATGCTTGGCATCTGTAAGCCCCTAAAACTGCTGACGGACATCAAAGTATGCTGGGTAAGTGTTTATGCTTTGGGAATATGCCCACTGTCACTATGTATGCAGTGCTGATTGGTCATTTTGGATATCTAGGGTTTCTGAGGTCAAACATGGGAAGAAAAAAACATGGTGTTCCTCTCGTCTTTTCATGTCTTGTCATTCTCATTTCTTGGACAACTGGAGGCACATGTTTTTGGTCATTAATTCAGGCTTTTGACCACTCTCTCTTTCCCACTCTTATCTGCGTCATGGCATCTTATTACATGTGGTTCTTTTAAGGCCACATGTTCCAACTTTTTTAATAATTCATGTCGGTTTTTTCTTAGGTTTTAAGATGCCAAAAAAATTGTAATAGTATTAACATTCTTTTGTCACTTCAGCCAAACAGACATGTCCAAAAGAACAAGGACCGCTGTAGTGCAAACACCCGATGTGTGTGTGTGTGTGTGTGTGTGTAAATACATATAGCAGCTGACCAACATCAGTTAAAGGAGCAGCCGAAATCTGAGCTAATCCCAATACAGTCGGTCTCTGAGGGTTTAACACTGCTGACTATACACACACACACTTGGCACAAGGTTTTTCATTTTATAATCCATCCACAACACCCTGTTAATCAATCGGAAAACCAGAGATTATCAAAAACACTACTCCAGCTATTGAACCACAAAACCAAGCTGTTGAAGTTACTGTGTTGCCTCGCACCTCACAATAAAGTGTGGTCATAATACAATAAATAACAATAAAATATTTTACATTTGAATACATTTTTGTATTTTTTTATTTATTATTACTGTGATTTAAAGTAGATGTAATATATTTTTCAGGCACGATATTAGTTATATTTTTAATGTTATATTTTTAATGAAATGCGTTTCATTATTTAAATGATTAATTTAATTTAATTAGGTATTTCTTCAAATTCTTGAAGTTATTCTAAAACACTTAATAAAATGATATAGTTTATATATATATATATATATATATATAAAAACTATATATATATATATATATATAGTTTATATATATATATATATATAAACTAATATATATATATATATATATATATATATATATATATATATATATATATATATATATAGTTAGTTATGTCATATCATTATAAATATAAAAAAGATATATATAGATTCCACATAAAATACTGACAAATTGCTTATGTTCCTTGGATAAAAATGATTGCAAAGTAATATATGATTAATATAACATAATAATATAGTATAATACTGTATAATGATTAATCGCATCCAAAATAAATGTTTGTGTTTACATAATATGTGTGTGTACTGTGTGTGTGTATATATATATATATATATATATATATAAAATTAGTGTTTAATTAATATAAATATATATATAAAAATACACACACATATGTATTTAAGAAATATTTGCATGTATATACTGTATATAAAGTTATGTCATTTATATTGTATATAAATATCTTATATGTAAATATAACACATTTTCTAAAATATATACATGCATGTGTGTATATTTATTTATACATAATAATTATACACAGTACACACACATATATTATTTAAATATTTTGGATGCGATTAATCATTTGACAGCACTATATGATAATAAAATATAATTCATATAATATAATTAATAAGCACATACACCTGATCAAAGAAAGTCATGCTTTACATAAAATACCTTTATGTATCATATCCTACAACACTCCAAGGCATTTTCAGGCAAATTGAATTGCTTAAAAAGGTCAAATAACAAATAATTGACTTGTCAAATGAGCATTCAAGAACATAAAATATTCGTTCTCAAGTTGGTTAATGAGCAAATACGAGTCTAGTGGAGTCAGATGGTCAACGAGGAGTTTCTTTATAGCACGTCTGCTACACCCACCACCCCACCCCACCCCAATCCTCTCCCACTAATACACTACACTCCCAATACACCAACAATCAAACTATTAGTGTTGTATCGTACCACAAAACAAGCTCATATTTATCGTAATAATACACTTACATTGTGCTTTGGCAGTGGTATGTTTTCAAGCAGTGATATTAGGTTTTTGTCTATTTGAACTTCAATTGCAATGGTTACTGACTTCATGAAACCTTAATGTGTGACTTTGTGAGCGTGTAATTACTGTAACTTCTCATTTAACAACTCCTTCTCATAACATCCAACTCATCCAGTCTTTCCAGTTTAACACAAACTACAAGTCGTATTTCAGTTTCGCACCTAATCAAATAAAACCTCAGCCGTTAGTTATTTAAAAATGATCTTTCAGGGAGACATTTGCAGCTCTAACACATAGGTATATATAAACAGGTTGCTGGGTAAATATGACTTTCCTCTACGGTGCACTGACATTTATGTGACCACACGAAAAGCCAGAAGAGGAAACAAGAGACTTCAGAAACTTCACATCTATATGTGTGAAACACACAGGATGTGACCAAACCAACAGTTACTGGTTTAGCAGTATGGGTTTTTAATTGGACGATACTGATATTTACAAAGTTGGATGGCCAATATCAGATGTACACAAACATTGCTGAAAAGCTTATTTTACACAAAATCCATGCTTATTATTCATAGACAGGCGAGCCTGTCAGCAAATCTCAAATTGGCCAAAAATTGAAGAATAATAGAGCCAATATACTAACCTAGAATTCATATTTTGTACTAAAGTCTGTCTAAAAAATGACATTAAAATGTTTTAGTGAGTTCTCTCTGTGCTTTATGAGATCAGGCTTATCCATTAAGCGTTTTTTTTCTTTTCTTTTCTGGACAAATCCACATCAATTTTTGTGTTATTAAACCAATTTTCACAAGATCCAGAATATATGTCAGAGATGGATGGAAAATTAACCTTGAGGTGATAGAAAAGCAGAAGGTCATATAACTCACTGTGACTCCCTAAGCACCAACTCTCAGCCTGGAAAGCCAACATTTTACTCAAAGACTGTTAAACAGTTTTGAATATTAATGAGTCTCAACAGAAAGCCAAAGGTCACATCAAGCAGATAATTTTTTTAATAACAAAGCCAATAAAATCAATATATCTCATGGAAGATCTTAGAATCCCAAAACATTACCATTGCGAACTAAGTGAATACAAATGACAAATAATAAGCTAATTGTACACTTGCAGGATGGACCACGGAAGACTATGAATGAAAACAAAGCGCCCCACATCACGCAGCTATCCGGCACGCGATGGTGTCCGTAACAAACGCACCCAAAAGCAGAGCTCACTTCAGCCGAAGCCTCTTTATCACAGCCCGCGTGCGAGAACTCACCTTAACACGAAAGAAAAGCGTTATTTCCCACGTATTTAGTGCTGAAGTAAATCCATCGCGTTTCTCCGGCGGCAGCGCAGCGGTCGAGAGCGCTGAGTGAGCCGCAGTGGAGTGAGTGAAGGCGGCGCTTAGAGACTCGCAGCAGCAGCAGCAGCACCTGCTCCACTGATCCGCCCCGGAGGCAGAGCCACAGTCAAGGGTGACGGACCTCCTACTGACGGAGGTCATGCCACACTCTCTCTCTCTCTCTCTCTCTCTCTCTCTCTCTCTCTCTCTCTCTCTCTCTCTCTCTCTCTCTCTCTCTCTCTCTCTCTCTCTCTGTGTGTGTGTGTGTGTGTGTGTGTGTGTGTGTGTGTGTGTGTGTGTGTGTGTGTGTGTGTGTGTGTGTGTGTGTGTGTGTGTGTGTGTGTGTGTGTGTTTATCTCGAAGGAATGCTATGTAAATGTTGTAAATTCACAAACACAAACACTGTAGGCTCCAGCAAAAAAGGGTTTGCCAGTTAGACATTTTATTCACTGTAGTTTTGTTGTTGGTACAAAAACATATTACAAACAAATCATAATCAGAGATTACTGGGTAGATTACTCACAAATTGTAATCTTTGCTGATTCCAAATTACATGACAAAAAATGTAGTTAGTAAGGTAATCCACTAGGCTACATTACATATCCAATGTGGATCGGACTACTTTTTGATTACTTTTAGATAATCTTGTAACATATTGGTATAAATATATAGAAAGAAAATATAAAATACAAAAATCAATTCTTTGTTTTGCATAAAATTTTACATTACGTCGGGGTTTTCCAGACTGGGGTTCGTGAAGGAACTGCAGAGGGTTTGTGAGTTTATTGAAAAGTTATTAAATTAAATCATTACAAAAAAACTATTTTTAAAATAAAAATTTAAAATTTAAAAATATATTTTATTTATTTACCTGCATGTGATGTCAGAGAACTGTGAACTAAATTGTATTATTATTATCAATTTAAATGTAACAATTTTAAATATAGGTTAATAATCCTTTAAATAATTAAGCATTCATATCATTGTAATAATTAAAAACTAATTATATATATATATATATATATATATATATATATATATATATATATATATATATATATATATATATATATATATATATATATATATATATATATATATAAACTTATAGTATATATAATAAAAAATATATAATTTATATTATAAAGAGATATATACATACATATACAGTATATGCATTAAGGATTTATAAAGAACTGTGAACTAAATTGCATTATTATTATTATTATCAATTTAAATTTAATAATTTTAAATATAGACTAATAATCATTTAAATAATTAAGAATTCATATAATTGTATCAATTAAACACTAATTATATATATATATATATATATATATATATATATATATATATATATATATATATATATATATATATATATATATATATATATAAACTTAAAGTTTATTTTTATATATTTAAAAATATAGAATTTATATTAAATAAAAAAGTTAAACTAGCTTATATAATTTTATTAAATGTTTTTAAATAATTTCAAGAATTTGAAGAAATGCCTTATTTAATTCACTAATAATTTAAATAATGAAACATATATCATGTAATTAAAAATATGACTA